>NC_142722.1:2106666-2258333 GCF_055471065.1 Atractosteus spatula
AACACCTAACTTTCTTAATTAGATGTATTTAAAACAGTGAACTACTGTAAGTGTAACATAACATTCAGAAATACAATCGAAAATAGTTTTGTGGTGTTTGTATAGATGAAATGTTTCTAAAATGTATAATGTAACAAAATTAATGACGATAAAAATCTGCGGAATTCACAGACGCCAGTGGAACGAACAATTCTCCCAGATATCCAACTGTTGCCCATCACTCAAGAGAAGGAGGGGGGGTTGTACTTGCAGTGAATCGGTATAGATGGGAAAGTCAGAGCCGACCGCTACGTTGCCCTCGTGTTTGGGGTGCTTATCATTCTCAGTGCATAACAAGGAAGATTAATAAACTGTAAGAGGACCAGAGGGAGGGTCATCCAGGACAGGTATTTTAGGAACGATCTGCTCACTGTACTTGACTAAGACCTGACCAAGATGGCCGCTAAGAGAAACCAGCTGACCTGCAGGTGGAAAGGGCTCAGGCTGAAAGACAACGAGACACAGGTGGGTCTCATCAGGAAACAAAATATATATGCCCCGGAAACAGTGAACCGGCGCGGAAGCCAGTAGGTGAATGCGTGTTGGAGAAGATAGGGGAGTTTGGTTGGAGTGAATAAAGATTTAAGGACAACGGATTTTCTGAATAAATAAAGGATAACGGTATACGGCTTGTGATTTGGACTCGACGCGGATTTGTTGGATTTTACGAACTTTTGGAACACGGACTGAACAAGGACAGAGAAAACGGATTGCGGACTGGTTTGGAAGACGGACGAACGAAAGAAAAGGAAGAAACCTCACGAAAATAAAAGTAGAGTTTGTGGTGTGAGTACTTTCATACATATTACATTTATCTATTCCCCCGGAGACGCCACAAAATGTTGGAGGATGCGGGCAACCGCTGATCGTGACTAAGACTTGTGGAAATAAAAAGTTGACTTATTTTTTTTTCCTCTTCTTCTCTCGGTTTGGGTAAGAACTCTCGCTAAGAACAATGGAACAATTAATACAACAATTGTCCCAAGCCACCCTAACTCAGTTCCACGCTTTAAAGACACAACAAGAAGCCATACAGGCACAGCAGGAGGCTAATAAGATTCAAACGGAGACGAATCAACGAATTATAGAAGAGCAGAATTTGGTGAGAGAGGAATTCAAAAGATGTCGGAGCTCAATGATGTAGAAGCATATTTAACCACCTTTGAGAGAACAGCTGCCAGGAATGCATGGCCCAGAGAGCAATGGGCAGGGAGAGTAGCGTCTTATTTAATTGGGGAAGCCCAGAAGGCTTATTACGATTTAAAAGAAGAGGATGCGGAGAACTATGAAACTCTAAAAAAGGAGATTTTGGCGAGATTAGGGGTAACCATGGAGATAAGAGCAGTCCGGTTCCATAACTGAAAGTATCAAATGGACAAGCCCGCCAGATCTCAGATGTTTGACCTGATTCATCTGGCGAAGAAATGGCTTCAGCCAGAAAAACTAAACTCGGGGCAAGTGGTAGAAAGAGTAGTATTGGACCACTTTGTGAGGAGTCTGCCTGTCCACTTGAAAAGAAAAGTGAGTGATGGGGATCCCCAGACCTTAGACCAGGCTGTTGATTTAGTGGAGTGACAGCATGCCACAGAAGCCTTGATTAAGGAAGAGGAGAGGAGGAATCCTGAGAGTTCAGGGAATGGAATGAGGTCACTGAAGTACCGGGACCATCAAGATCCTCCTCAATTTACAACATCTTTTCAGAAAAGATTGGTTCAAAGGCCCCAACCATGGAAAGAGTCCCGTAGGTGTTTTAAGTGCCATAAAGAGGGACATTTGGCCAGTAAGTGTCCCAACTGGGGTGAACCTATGCAAGTGGACACCAGAGAGGAAGCCAAATGCAACTACCTCACGGCGAGCGTTCCGTCCTGTGAGGCGCCCCACATCGCTAAAATTAAGATAAAATTAAGATAGGGGAAAAGCCTGTCGAGGCCCTGTTAGACTCTGGATGTATGGTGACCCTTCAGCCCTACCTGAAGGAACCAAGGTCAGGCAAGCGGTGGGGATACCTATTACGTGCATTCATGGGGAAACTAAGGTGTATCCACCTGTGAAAGTTTCCATTACTACAGAAATGGGAATGTATACTTCAACTGTAGGGGTGGTTGAACAATTGCCTTACCCTGTGGTGTTGGGTCGTGACTGTCCCCACTTTCTTCACATTTTAAATACTGTCCAGTTGGCTAGGCAAGAACCACTCCCCTGTCCAGGAGATTCAGATGATAACACAGACTCCCCTGGAGAGGCGAACCAGCCAGGAGAAGGCTTGGAACTTGGAGATGAGTTCTTAAATATGGTTTACCAGACTGGGAGCCACCCGAACATCGAGGTAGGTTCGGAACGGCCCAGCTGGAAGATGGGAATTTAAGACATGCATGGGGACATGTGAGAAAAATTGAGGGGGAGTTATGTAATAATAATAGTCCCCTGAATTACCCCTACTTTATGGTAAAAAACAATCTCCTCTATCAGGTCCAGAAGAGAGGACAAGAAGAAGTGGAGCAACTTCTCATTCCCCGAGCCTACCAGTCGAAACTCCTCAGCTTGGCCCATAGCCACCTCTGGGGAGGACACCTGGGCGTGAAGAAAACGGCTGAAAGGCTACTTTCTTGATTTTTCTGGCCCGGAATATACAAGGCCATCGAAAGATATTGTCAGGAATGCCCAACCTGTCAGGAAACTGCCCCACAACCTTATTATAAAAACCCTCTGATTCCCCTCCCAATAATAGATACTCCTTTTGAGCAGATTGGTATGGACTTAGTGGGACCCCTGATTAAAACTACAAAGGGACATCAGTATATACTGGTGATAGTGGACTATGCCACGAGGTACCCCGAAGCCATTCCTCTGAGGGCAGCTACGGCCAAAAACATAGCTAGAGAGCTAGTGCACGTTTTCTCTAGAGTGGGAATCCCTAAGGAGATCTTAACCGATCAAGGGACTCCTTTTATGTCAAAGGTCATGCAAGACCTAAGTAAGCTTTTGGGTATTCATCAAATCAGAACCTCTGTTTATCACCCGCAAACAGACGGAGTAGTGGAGCGCTTCAATAAAACCCTGAAAAGCATGCTGAGGAAGGTCATGCAAAAGGATGGCAAAAATTGGGATCAATTGCTCCCTTATCTAATGTTTGCTATCCGAGAAGTACCGCAAGCCTCGACTGGCTTCTCTCCTTTTGAGTTATTATACGCTCGGAGACCACGGGGATTATTAGACCTGGTCAAAGAGTCCTGGGAGCATCAGCCTTCACCATTACAGACTGTCATTGAACATGTGGAACAAATGAGGGAAAGAATAAACATTGTTGTTCCCATTGTGAGGGAAAATCTGGAGAAGGCCCAGGCGCAGCAACAGCAAATTTATGATAGGGGAGCTATAGTGCGAGAATTTCAGCCAGGGGACAAAGTATTGCTATTGGTCCCGACCCCGGAATGTAAATTCCTGGCCTCCTGGCAGGGGCCTTATGAGGTGGTGGAAAAATTGGGTCCAGTCACTTATAAAGTTAAGCAACCTGACAAACGAAGACAGCATCAAATCTACCATGTGAATTTACTAAAGAGATGGCATGGTGCAGAAGTTTTGCTCACCCACTTCTCCCCTGATCCTTTGGAAGAAGAAACGGGTGCCGTCGCCGTGGGGGACCTGGCTCCGGCACAGAAGCAAGAATTACAAGAGTTCCTGTCGCTAAACAAGGATGTTTTTTCCCAAAGTCCTGGTTGAACCCACCTCATTCAACATAAGATTATCACGGAACCAGGAAAAAGGGTAAGGTTGGCCCCCTATCGAGTACCTGAAGCAAAAAGGAAACTAATTAAGGAAGAAGTAGAAAAAATGTTAAGAATGGGGATAATAGAAGAATCCCATAGCGAGTGGGCTAGTCCCATAGTACTGATACCCAAGCCAGACGGAACTATTAGGTTCTGTAATAACTTCAAAAGATTAAATGAGATCTCGTTGTTTGACGCATACCCTATGCCTCGTATAGATGAGCTAATCGAGCGATTAGGTAACGCCCGATATATCAGTACGCTAGACCTTACGAAGGGATATTGGCAAGTACCCCTAGCCGAAGAAGCTAAAGCCAAAACCGCGTTTGCCACCCCGGAGGGGCTATACCAGTATCGGGTCCTTCCGTTTGGTTTACACGGCACTCCTGCTACGTTTCAGCGATTAATGGACCGCATACTCAGACCTCATCGAGATTTTGCGGCTGCCTACCTAGATGACGTCGTAATTCATAGCATGACTTGGGAACAACACCTACTACACTTGGGAGCAGTAACCGGAGCTTTGCGGAAAGCAGGATTAACTGCTAATCCAAAAAAATGTTGTCTAGGGACCCAGGAAGCCAATTATCTCGGTTATACGATTGGGAGGGGAATGATCATGCCACAAGAACAGAAGGTACAGTTAATTAGAATCTGGCCTAGACCTTCTACAAAAAAGCAAATAAGAACATTTTTGGGATTAGCAAGCTACTATCGTCGATTCATTTCAGGATTTGCCGCCATTGCCGCCCCATTGCACAAAGACGAGTTGCCCTGAAAAAAATAAAATGGACAGAAAGGGAAGAGAGGGCCTTTCAAGAACTAAAAAAGACTTTGTCATCGCAGCCGGTCTTACAGGTACCTAATTTTAACAAAACATTCATGGTACAAACTGATGCATCGGACACTGGGATTGGAGCCATACTGTCGCAGGAAATTGAAGGATCAGAGCACCCCATTTTGTATATTAGCCGTAAATTAAGCCCTGCGGAGAAACATTATTCCACAATCGAAAAGGAGTGTCTTGCGATCAAATGGGCCCTGGATTATTTAAAATATTATTTATTGGGAAGACGATTCATCTTGTATACTGACCATGCGCCACTAACCTGGTTGTTAAGGAACATGGACAAAAATGATCGGATTACGCGATGGGGCCTTAGTCTCCAGAGGTTTCAGTTCCAAACCGTTTATAGACCAGGAAGAAAACAAGGTAATGTCGATGCCCTCTCCCGAATGCATTGTTTCTTTTCCAGACAGCCCGAGGACGGGGCTGATCTCAGGGGGAGGGTATGTAAGAGGACCAGAGGGAGGGTCGTCCAGGACAGGTATTTTAGGAACGATCTGCTCACTGTACTTGACTTAGACCTGACCAAGATGGCCGCTAAGAGAAACCAGCTGACCCGCAGATGGAAAGGGCTCAGGCTGAAAGACAACGAGACACAGGTGGGTCTCATCAGGAAACAAAATATATATGCCCCGGAAACAGTGAACCGGCGCGGAAGCCAGTAGGTGAATGCGTGTTGGAGAAGATAGGGGAGTTTGGTTGGAGTGAATAAAGATTTAAGGACAACGGATTTTCGGAATAAATAAAGGATAACGGTATACGGCTTGTGATTTGGACTCGACGCGGATTTGTTGGATTTGACGAACTTTTGGAATACAGACTGAACAAGGACAGAGAAAACGGATTGCGGACTGGTTTGGAAGACGGACGAACGAAAGAAAAGGAAGAAACCTCACGAATATAAAAGAAGAGTTTGTGGTGTGAGTACTTTCGTACTTATTACATTTATCTATTCCCCCGGAGACGCCACAAAACATAAACATAATCTCATGGTTAAATAGTCAAGTCTAGCCATGTGTGAGTCTAGTCTCACAGAGCTTCAACAACAGATGACAACTTGTGAGTTAGATTAAGAATGAATAAAAGCATTTAATTAATAACACATTTGCGTTTGCGTTTGTCTGGGTGCTGACAAAGTAAAAAACAATTACTTTTTGACAATGAAGAACTGTGTGTGTGTGTCTCTCTCTCTGCTGGCGTTTGTAATCGTTTTTATTTTTAAATACATTTTAGAAAAGTAATGTACCATAAAAGTATTGTGAGACATATTTGGGTTAACATGTTCAGTGTGTGGTAATTTGTTTGGTGCGACTGAAGTTTTATTTAATCTCTGACCCAGGGAAAAGTTTTATTTTTTCAAAGAAATGTTTGTTAAAAAAGAAAAGTCATGGCTCCAGCTGGATTTAAACACACAACATGTGATGAAGTCAGGAACCTAACCCACAGCGCCACTGGCAAGGTCGCGTGAGGAGTGTTGAAAAAGCCCTACAGAAACAGTATCAACAGACATTGTACAGCGTGTACTATTCTTGTGTTGTGGTACATGAATATAATTATATCGTTATTAATTTCTTTAGATACGCGATTCCATATTACAGATGCAGCCATTCAAAATGCACGGTACAAACCCGCGGTACAGTAAACTACCAACAAGCCACCACAGGGCACCGCAGTAAGTGATTGGCTGGCCAAAATGACTGACAGGGGCACTCGTGGTGCATTGGTTGGTAGTGAAAAGATTTAATCATTTAATCTCTTTACTGTGCACATTTTAATCCGCTTAGTATTGAATATTTATATGGAATTTTACCACTAAAGGGAAATTTTAGTAGCTGAGCATAAAAAGAAGAGGAGCATAACGCATCTGAAGGTCATAAACGATATTAATTTAGGAACATAAACATTACTGTATGTACGTAAACTGTACTGTGTATGGCTGGTCTTGGTAGTTTAAAGAAAAAATACACACCAGTCTTCCATTTCTCCATAAACATTTTAAGCATGAAAGTGTTATGAAATGGTACCCAAATATGCTATTGATGTATAGAATGGATTTTAATTTAAAATTATTTAAAAATTATACTTGAAAACTGTCCAATCCCTAGTTCATCAGGCATTTTCTTTTACGTTGCGGGCATTCTCCCGGTCTGGTGCCGGTCTGTGTCTTCTAGGATATAATGCCAGCGATTTTTTGTTAAATTTGGGTTTCCAATAACGCCGCAGCAAACTCTTGTTTTTATGTCCACTATAACAGCCAATCTCCTTTGCTTTTATCCGAGCGTTTAATAATTTCCTAAAATTAAAATGATTTACTTTATTTCCCTCACGGGATCAATAAAATTATCTATCATCTATCTACATAAACTATGGGACAGAATTCTGGGTTCTCCCTATACCAGAGATTATGCTAGGGCTTCAGAATGGTGATTGGCTGACACCATCTGACACCCCTCTGATTGGAGAAAAAAGACGTGCTGGTTTGCTATACATACTGTACCAGGAAGAGGATTTCTTTCTATTCGAATCGTGTATTTTAAAAGTTTAATTAAGAAGTAAAAATCTTACAGCGTACACAGATTTCTAAACTGATCAGGAGGAAAAAAAATCACCCGTGTTTCATCCATAAAAAGTGGTTATTAACTATTGAAACCTGTTTTATTTATTTTATTTTTATTTAGATTAAGAGTTCCCGTCACCCCCATTCCTATTTAAATCACAAACCCGTGTTTAATTAAATGTCTTTTAACGTAAATCGTTATGTTTGTCTTATGCATAATAATGTTCACCACTCTGTCCAGCAAATTAATAATAAACTTTATTTTATATAGTGTTTTAAACGAATAAGTATTTAGATCGCTCATAAACCTAATCACTTATTGTGCATAAACACAGCGTAATTGCTCTCTGAAAATGCTTTTTCTTTTTATTTAGGCTCAAATTTCAACTATAGATCGTATTATTAATAACCATAATAACGACCAACCAACAAAAACAACCATATAAACATAATACCAACCAAAAACATAGATAACAACCACAATACAAAATCAAATATATCAAACCATTAAACTCTCTCAAATTCCTCCAATTATCATAACCCCGCCCCTTATGCAAAACCAAACCCTCCTCCCATCCCAGTTTATCCTCTTTATCATAAACAAAATCCACCTTAATTTTCAACATAAAGCATTACACAAAATCAATACCTCAACACTCCATACTCAACAACGATAATTCACAAACAGCCAGAACATGTAACTCCACATTCCCAAATAGACCTAATTTCCCCGCCCCTTATGCAAAACCAACATCCCTCCCCTGTTCTCTCTCTCCGCTGGCATTTGTAATTGTTTTTATTTTTAAATAAATTTTAGCAAAGTCATGTATTTTAAAAATCTTAAGATTTCTATATTTATGTCTTTATTTAGTGGTTTCATTAGTGACAAAGGCTAAACTTTCTTGGAAAAATGTCTTTTATGTAAACCATGTTTGCTATTAATTCATTTAGGGCTAGAATATGTTCATTGTCTTCCAATGAAAGAAGGGTTCCTTTCGCCGTAGTTGGGAGACATTAGAAGCTTGCCACGCCCAGACTGTTACACCAACGTATTAGCATGTTAAAGCGATTTCATTGAGGAGCCTAGCTTTCTTAACTAGTAAGTACTGTACTTACTGGGTTTTTGAGGGCGGGAGGTGTCTTTCGCTGGAAATCTCGCCCCCTTCTACTTTGAAAATACCTGTGAAACCGGTTTAATTCGTCACAGCCAGCACTCCCGCAGAGAGGGGGGTTGTACTTGCAGTGTATCGGTATACAGTAGATGGGAAAGCCAGAGCCGACCGCTACGCCGCCCACGTGTTATGCTCTTCGTTAATGTCTAAGCCGGAACACATCATTATATCTCATTTTGTATTTCTTAAAAAAAAAAATCATTTGCCCAGCCTAACAGTATTGTTGTTATTGTTTTTAACCTGTAAAGCGCTTTGAGGAGCCAGCTTTAAAGGCGCCATATACAATAAAGTTCATTATTATTACTATTGTTAATTTGCTGGACAGAGAGGTGAACATTATTACACAGAAGACAAAGATAGCGATTTACGTTGCATTGTGCATTGTGCTGCTGTAATACAGTTTTAAATAATTAAAAGTCTAAACAGTATCAGCTTTATTTATGGGTTTTAAATAAAGGCGATTTAAACGCAATTTAAATCAATATAAATGTTTATATTGTAACGCATAGTTGACTATTCATTGTTATTAAAATGACTTAAATTCGATCATGTTGTGATAATTAGAAATATACATTTGTTTGGTGCGAGTGAAGTTTTATTTAATCTCTGAGCCATACTGATTCTTATGGAAGCCAGTTTCCACCAGGGAGTAAAAAAAAAACACACTATGGTATTCTCTCCGATGCAGTGCAGTTAAAAACATATCTCTGATGCTGTTCCTAAATGAATATCGTTTATGACCATCAGACGCTTTATGCTCCTTTTCTTTTTTCCAGTGGATTGAACAGGGAGAGGCATTTCATGATGTACTTTTCACTGATGAAACAACAGTGGCTCTGGAACAGTTTTCAACCATGTCGTTTTATAAAAAGGGAAGATATGTGAACAAGCAAAACCCAAAACAAACATGTATGCCATACGGCGTACGTGTTACTGAAGCTAAAAGTTTAGCCTTTGTCACTAATGTAACCACTAAATAAAGACATATAGAAATCCCTACGTTACAGACTGTATATGGCTGGTATTGGTAGTTTAAAGAAAAAATACACACCAGTATTCCACTTTCACAGAAAAGGTTAAAAGACTATCACTTTTCACAAAGTATATAATCCTAATATGGTCAGAAGGAGCACGTACAAACGTTTCCCAAATAACAACATGTAAGACTTTGATGCTTAAAATGTTTAGGGAGAAATGGAATACTGGTGTGTATTTTTTCTTTAAACTACCTAGACCAGCAATATACAGTGCAGTTTACATACAGTAATATGTTTATGTTCCTAAATTAATATCGTTTATGAGCATGTGAAAGGCATGGTGAATCGGAGATTCTCAAGAATTACTTTGTATGATTGGAAACGAATGCGTGATCGGATCAACTAAATGCTGTGGTGTTACTTTTTGTCAATGAAAAAATAAACTCTTTTCGTTTACAAAGATGGTTACAAGGAATGTGGACCAGGGTAATATTTTGAGCTTACAGCTTGTCCAAGGTCATTCATTATTAATACTATTAGTAATATCTTCGGTAAAGACTTTGATGCATAAAATATTCCTGCATAATTAAAATATTTATAATAAAGGTGGTAGGTTGTGTACTTTTGTCCAAAAGAACAATCTTGCTTTTATAAAAGATACCGCCTTTTTAATGTTTAATGATTAACATGCTGTAATACACTGTTTAAATTTAAAAGTCTAAAGAGTATACAACTTAAATTCTTAATTGAATAAAGATTGTCCCTCAGCAGTGATTCGAAACTGACGTTTTCTGGTGACAGCTCAAATGCTGTACAGGAGAGGTTAACCTTTATTAGCTCCACCTGGCGGTTTTACAAGGTGATTCCGGATACTTTTAACATAATCTAATTTGCATACGTTATGATGCGGTTTACTGTGACACGCCCACCGTGTTATACCGCAGCATACCCCGCTTGTTTTGAATGGCTGCATCTGTATATTCCCTTTTAATCAAATTCTAAAAGTATGCTTGTTGCCTCCGGTATCACGTTAGTTAAAGACTTCGATGCTTAAAATGTTTAGGGAGAAATGGAATACTGGTGTGTATTTTTTCTTTAAAGTACCGAGACCAGCCATATACTGTATGTTTATGTTCCAAAATTAATATCGTTCATGGCCTTCACACGCGTTACAGTATGCTCCTATTCTTTTTATGCTCAGCTACTAAGATTTCCCTTCAGTGGTAAAATTCCATATAAATATTCAATACTAAAACAGGCACAGTAAAGACATTTAAATCTTTCTACGACCGACCAACGCACCACGAGTGCCCCTGTCGGTCAACCAATCACGTACCGCAGTATATTGCGTCATCGCGCGTCACGATCCGCGAGGCCGTAGCCAATTACCTCCGGTACATGTCAGTGCCGCGCACTTTGAATGGCTGCATCTGTACATCTTGAATGCCACCAACCTAAGACAGGAGGATCCCAGCCTGGCTAACGTCATCATCATCATCTTCCAAAGCATCCAAAAGGACATTCAGCAAAAAAACAGCAAGGATGTGTCACAGGAAGTCATCAGAAAGAGGTATTTTCCATTTAGTTTCCATTTGGAACTCTGATTCCAGTTGGTTTCCGGTTCTGGTACATGATGGGAATTGATGTTGATGGTACTACTCCTTCTGCCACAGATACAGACAGCTGCAGAGTCCTGGGCCAAGCGCCAGTGACTGCTGGAAGGTGGTGAGGGCTTCAAAGAAAGATGTGGAGCGGAACTGGAGAAGACGCACACCTCTGAAGACATCACCATGCCTGAGCAGCTTCTTGTGCTGTATTACCTGCAGGCCATTCTCCAGCTGAAGCACCTGCATCACCTAGGGGTGATAAAGAATATGACAGTAAGAATGACAGTCTTGCATATTTCAATTGTTTGGTCAAATTCTAACAATGACACAATGATCTGACGTTTATAAAGAGACAGAATGACAGTGCTGGTCAGGGCTCTTCACTGTTATTTAGGTGGCGCTCCTGTTACTTAGAGCCTTTACAGGGAGACTGGACTGGAGGGAGGGGTGAGGGAGAAGATGCTCTCAGCTCTGTGGTCTGTCAAGCAGATTGAACGCACTGGAGAGCGGAAGTGTGAGAGTGGAATTTGATCTCCACCCCAACTTCTCTTAAGTAACTCCATATGGAACAAGAGTTAATGAATGGCAAACATCAGGTTCGAACACCCTCAGCAGCACTAAATCGTAATGATTCTTGATGACACCTCCTCATGATATATGTAAGCCCCTTCTCTCCTTCACATTCATCTTTTGCACCTCTCTTCCACACTATCCCCTACTTGTGAGTCCTCATTGGGATCCCAGCCACCTTAGCACCCAGCCAAGTGGGTCAGACACCAGCCAGGCTGCCAGGAGGGCATTTGAGACGGCCACAAAGAGGCTCGCAGATGCACAGGAGAGCATCGTGGCAGATTATCTGGCCCACTCAGATGGTACTGCAGAGAAACACTAGAGGATGCTGACACATGACAACATCTGCTCAGCCATTGAAGTCATCGAAGGTGTTGCAGAGGAGGGAGTTCAGTAAGTGTCACCATGTTCTGAATAAATGACAAAATATTCATGTGTCAAAAACAGCAATTACTTCATGCTTTTGAAACATCAAGAGAGCAATCGCCACTCAGTGCTGCAGGATGCACATCTGCTGTGTAACTGGAAGAGAAAACACCACTTTCAGTTCTTTTCAGCCTACGTGTTACAGAGATTATTGTGATCTAATATTCGATATTACATCAGATCAACACCAACATCCGCTGTGGCAGCTGCAGGATCTGGAAATCCGAAGATGGATGATGCCACAGCCTTCCAGGAGCTGACATGGGAGTTTCCAGTGTCGTTAGATGGGCAGCTTCCCAGAAAGAAAGAGCACCTGAGACTGACTGGAAGTCATGACCGACACTGTTACGACAGGTGGAGATCAGATCAGAGGAAGATGAGACTGCAGAACATTATTGGTAAGTTTACATATCAATTATTTTCACAGAGAAACAGACAAAGTGAATTTGGAATCAATTCTGAGGGTTTCTGTTCTGGTTTTCATTCCAGACTATTCCTCTAGACGGTTACCAACAGAAGGCCAGGTGACCCGCTATTTTCAAAACATGGGCTAGACTGCAAATATACCAACAGCGTCTGAAGTGCTTGAGAAGTGGAAGCCCAACACAGATGCACAACCAAATGAAAGGTAAATTAAAAAGATGGAAAGCGTCAAACCTGGAGAGGCCTGAGTATCACTGACAATCCAGTGAAGGGGAAGAAGGTTGTGACTTCCACGCGTTTCCAGAAAGGAGAGGTGGTGTGTCAAAGGAGAGGTCATCGCAAAGACAGCTGCAGAAGCCCTAAAGGCACAGATGGCAGAGGGAGAGATGAGATGTCTGTTCTTTTTTGATGGACCTACACAAAAAATGTGCATTAATGCATGCAAAGAACATTGCACCTGTCACACGGATAAGGAGACGATCGGAAGGCAAATAAATTTCTCTGAGAAAAAAGACAACATCAGGGCTGTTAGAGAGTCATTCATAATCAACGGACAGCCCGTCATGACAATTCTGTTTATAGCGAAGAGGGACATTGCTGAGGGAGAAGAGCTCCTCTTTGATTACAGAGTTTCAAGGAAATCATTTCAGGGTGAAGGACAGTCTCTGGAGTGGTTGGATAACTGACCAGTTCCAGAAAATACTTTGAACATACCTGTATATGTTGAACATATTTTCTTTTAACTATTAAAGACACTATCTTCTTGTGACTTGAAATCCATCTCAGTATTGCTTGTGTGATTGTTTTGAAGATGATATGTCTCGTTCTCCAACAGCTAGGACACCAGGAGGGGATAAGAGACAGTAGAAAAGTAGATAAATTAAGCTCAGAAGAGCATAGAGGCTGATTAGCCACCCCACTCAAATATTCCCAAGACAAAACACTACGCGACATCTGCCCAGCTCTTGTTCTTATTGAATGTATTGGAATTAAGAGGTCTAATTGTCACCACTTTTGAAAAACTGTTGACTTTATCTGAATGTTTCAAATGAGCGATCACTCCACTTAAAACAAAGTTTTCAAATTAGTTCATGATCAGTGGAGCAATGCAAAGAATCTTTTTCAGTGTAAGACATCTGCTTTTGGGTCAGTTTAAATTGAACAAACTCTCAAATCATTTTGAGATGATGTGTTACAGTAATTATTGATTTATGAATTTATTGTTTACAGACAAAGGCAATATTCATTGTCAGAAGATGGATGAT
This sequence comes from Atractosteus spatula, assembly GCF_055471065.1. Classification (NCBI taxonomy): domain Eukaryota; kingdom Metazoa; phylum Chordata; class Actinopteri; order Semionotiformes; family Lepisosteidae; genus Atractosteus; species Atractosteus spatula. Next base: position 2,120,317 of record NC_142722.1, read on the forward strand.
GGCCCAGCATTCCCAGAACAGACACTGGAGTTTCCAGCAACATTAGACGGGCAACCGCTTGGGAAGAGACATCAACTGAGACTGACTGGACTTCATGAACGACACCAAGAACAGAGCCTTCAAGATGAGTCTAGATAACAATTCCTTAATCCTTTTAGTGAAGTTTTCTGAAGAGGTTAAGGACTAAATAATTTTTCAGCTATTTTATAAGATAATTAAGTTTGATTAAAAACATCAGAGGTTTATCTTTAAAAGAATGTTTAAAAATGTAAGTTGTCTCTTAAACAAAGGCCACTGTTTGTCCACTGGAACAAGCGTCTCCAGATAATCAGTTAAGCAACCTAAAACAATTGATGATTGTAAATATGACAAGATTGTCGTGATGTAAAAGCTATAGTAAAGTGTAAAGTATAGATCTGTTGAATTCTTTTGTTTTTGTCTTCAACACCATTATATGCAGATGTTATCATTTATGTAACCTTTTTGTAGCAGCCACCTGCCAGTCAAGATGCCAGGAGGTACATGATATGACCCACAAGTACTTAATGATGCAGAGAAGAGCATATGGGAAAAAGAAAACAAGACATTTATCTGTTAACACATCCAGAAGTCAGAAGATGGGTGATGGGACAGCATTTCAAGACCAGACACTAAAGGTTAAATTGAAATTTTAGAAGTGATTCTTTGTGTTTTGCTTCAACACAATAATATGCTGACATGATTAATTTTTACATACTGCCTGATATTCATTACAGTCCAGGGTTCCCAGGAGTACACACAGCACAGCCAAAATGTGGCTAGCTGAAGTACAGCAGACTATAGGGGAAGAACTCTTGCCCACATTAATGTTTCTGCTCTGAAAAGCACTGGATAAAGGTATGTCACAGCCTGCTGTTCAGCTGCTGATTTTGTGCAAAACACTGCAAATGAAAGATTGAAATGTCAGCATTCTATGAATTTCAGACATGAGTATGTATAAGATTTGCATGCTAGATTTGAGTATGCTAGATTTGCAACATGTTTTAATAACTGAAAAATTGTAATATCGCATAGTTTGCTTTGGTTTCCTCCAGGGGCTCTGGTTTCTACCCATCAGTCCGAAGATATATTAGTGGGTGGTTAAATGGATTCTGGTCAAATTGGCCCTAGGTGTAAGTGTATCTGTCTGTATTTGCATCTGGCATCCTTTATGTTTTAGTTTAGTAACAGTAACAGCTAAACTAAACGTAACAGCATGTCAGCAGAAGGAAAGTGAGGATGTTTCAGATTTTACAGAAAGGTTTATAACTTTATAGATAGTATACTTGGGGTTAGCCGATGAAAAGGAAGTGAATGAAGATACTTCCACAGTAATGAAACTAATTTACTTGAGTGGGTTAAAACCTGATGTTGCCAAGAATGTACAACTATTTGATTTGATTTAGTAACTTGCGAAGCATGTATGCAAAAGTGCGAGAGCTGCAAATGGAAAGTAAAAAGACTCCCAAGCAGGAGAAAAAGGAGCCGCCGCTTTGTTGCAATTATAGTGCGATCCCAAAATTATACCCAGATATAAGATCCCTTCAAGGAAATAATGAGGATTGGGATAAATATCCTGATTGAGCATATCCAGATGGGGGTGTGTTAACTAGCCCTGGGGGAAAGGGGGACAAAACACCAAGATAAAACTACTGTGAAAAAAAACAGGGCATTTTTGGAGAGATTTTTGTAAGAAAGAGGCCTGAGTTCACAGTTAAACAACGTCAGAAACTGAAACGAGAGCCTTGCGTGAAATAATAGATTTAAACTAGGAAACCCCTTTGTAGCCTCCCTAAATTTATCTCAGGATTTAAATAAAAGAGTAATAATCTTGCAGTGTACAGTAAATGGTGTCCAGGTTCCTGTAACAAAACCCAGATGATGAGGTATGAGGACCCTATGCAAACGCAGGAGCGGGTTGATATCGAAACAGGCGTCTAATCCGAAACATTAGGCGAGCTCGTGGTCGACAGGCAAAAGGTTATTCCAAAGCCGGAAGATACAGAGACAGGCATATAATCCAAAACAGCAGGCGATGTTCAAAGTCGTTCAAAGATGTTCAAAAGAAGGGCGAAAGGGAGGTTCGGAAGCCGGGGGAAGTATCGCAAATGAGGTACAGCTCTCTAGGAGAAGACTCAATACCGAGCAGCGGGAAGTGGGTTTGGATGGTTTAAATAGCGCTGCGCATGGTAGAGCGTGTGCTGATGGGTTAACACGTGCGGCGGCGCTTGTTATTATTAACCCGCTGCTGGTACTGGTTAGTTCTCTTGTGGGTTGATCTCCACTGGCTGGCGGTTGTGACGGTTCCCCTATTAAGGGGACACAGGAGCACAGTTGTCCCGTTTATTGACTATAACAGCAAAAAGATGCAATATAAAGTTTTCTAACAGGTGGAAGGAGGCTACAGGAGTGAGGGGGGGGGGGGGGAGGGTTGTGTTCAAAGGAGATACAAGCTGTCTGTCACGCCCCACACTCTACCTCGGAAACGCCGTTCTGTCCCTGTCACATTCCACACCCTCTCTCGCAAACGACGTTACATTCCCGGAACCTCTGCTTCACAATCTCATCCCTAATTGAACCCATCACATTCTCACATGCATCAGATTCCTCAAATTCTCACTCCCTAACCAATCATCCAATCACACCCCTTTCCTTTCAGTATTTAAACTCCCCTCACACACCTTCCCATGCTCATTATTGAGAAGCCTCTCGTAGTATTCTCCAGTGTGCGTTTCCTAGCCTTTTGACTGATCTCCTGTTAGGAGTCTTCTGCTTTCGCCTCTTGACCTCACCTTCTGGATTTCGACCCTTGGATTGTTTTGGATATCTTTCATTGCCGGTCCCTTAGCCTCCCTTATTGACCTTGCCTCCTGGATTTTGACTTTTGGATTGTTTTTGGATATCTCTCGTTACCGGACCCTCTGCCTCCCTTATCGACCCAGCCATTGGATTTCGTCTTTCGGATCATCCCTTTGCTACTCTGCGTTCTGTGGGATTCCAGTCACGCATAAGGATCCTCCTATTCTACCTATAGGTTCCCTGACACTGTCACAATATGCTTGGGAAAAGATGTAGAGTTTACGTGGGTGGGGAACACACCAGGCCTATTGCTATACAAGATCCTCACAGGAGTGATCCCCTTTGATAGAGGTGATCATTTACAGTAGTTTTATTGGCATGGGTAAATAGTTCTGCTTTTTGTCTGAATGTACCTCAAATGTATTAGACTGGAACTAACCGTATGCTCCCCACTATAATCACAGTTTTAGGCCATCCTCTATTAAGGTGAGAATGACTATGTAGTACTTACATACCAGACAATTTTGAACACATCACAGACTTAGCACAGTGCATCCATGATGAAGGACAAAAATATCACAACTATAATCCTGATGAATAGGGAGGGGGAAAGTGGCTGCAGTCTGTGTTTAGAGCCTGGGGAGGATCACTGGTACAATATTTCTTTATTGGCCTAATACTACTAATCATTTTTATTTTATGTATTCACTGTCTTAAAGCTGTATGCACAAAGGTAACTAGCTCTGTTAGCTAGTCTCATTGTTTAGAACATAGTGGTGTGAAAACAAATATGTGTTGAGGAGGGAGGAGGGACTGAAGGAATGTTATAAAATTTATAAAAGCTAAAAAAAACTGCTTGTCTTTCAGCTTCATCAGGTCAGTGGAAAAATACAGCTCATGTGTTAAATGTAGTAAAAAGGGAAATCAAATGTCTTGTTTTGCGAATGTAAGCAATAACGAAAGTCTTAATAAGGAGTTGTTTTTCTGTACCTGATCTTGACTAAAAAACTAATGGTTCATTTTAGGGATTAGGTAATGTATGTTAAAGGTAGGAAGTTTGTCTGTCACTGTGTATAAAAAGCACTGAGCAACGTCTTTCGGAAAGACTAGCTTTTGCAAGCAGCTCTCCCGTGTGCATATGAATAAATAGCTCTTCTTTCACCAACATCATAATTCTGTCAATTTTAGGGAGTGCAGGGCTGATGCTGAGCTGAACTGTGGCATTAATGGGCATTAAATGGAAGATCTTAGTCTCTTCTTTGACATGCATTGGATTGGAGACAAAATCTCTAGTACCACGATACTGAACACCAGAACCCCCAAGGCCTATGTACTCAGCCCACTCCTGTTCACGCTGATGACTCATGACTGCACTGCTAAGCACACTGCAAATTACATCATCAAGTTTGCTGATGACAAGAAAGTGGTGGGCCTAATTAGTAACAACGATGAGGCATCATACAGAAAGGAGGTGGAGCAACTAGCGGACTGGTGCTTCAACAACAATCTGTCTCTGAATGTCGATAAGACAAAAGAGATGATAATTAACTGCAGGAAGGCCCGCCCTAATCACTCCCCACTGCACATTAATGGCTCCCCTGTGGAGACAGCTAGAAGTACTACAGCATCAACAACATCTCCACTTCCTGTGGTGAAGAGAAGGTCAAACCTTCCCCCCATACTATTGAGGGATCAAACATTTATTCCACTAGTTTGCTTTTACTGTGTAAATAATGTACTTACATCATTTACTAACTATCCTGCCAGAATAATGGAAAATGACTAACTGCAATTTAAGTGTGAGCTGGCTACGTGCCTGGAACGTGAAGAGCAGAGTCAGCTTCGGGCAGCCTGACCAGAACTGAGAGTTCCTGATATCTCCTTAAGTCATGATTAACAAATTCTAGAAGTCAATAATGTCTGCTTTAATAATAATTAAAGGAACCAAAGAATATTCTTACAATTCTTATAGTTTATCACGTACCAAGGCACAGCCTTGGCTTTACACCATATATGGCATGGAACTGTACTGAAACTGTCTGGGTTATCTGTGGTCGGTTATCTGTTTGTGATTTTTTTTAAACATGTCCTTTTGTATCAATAAGTAGAGTCATGGCTTCATCGGCTTTGGCTTCCATATGCAAACGTAATAATGGTAATGCCTGCTTCATACAATCCCTGGATTGTGTCTCCTTTGTTGGAGGCAACAAAACACGCTTCTCTGTTCAATCTAAAAACTTTATCCATATTCTGTCTCCCCAAAGTGAATAGTGTTTCAAAAAATTCATCCACTTTCAGAATTTGACAGAAATGTTCACAACTCATCAAAACACGCTTCTCTGTTCGATCTAACAATTATATGCATATTCTGTCTAAAGTGTAAAGTCTAAAGTGTGGTCGACAGGTCTTTTAAGAAATGACAAATTCTGGATCATGTCAAAGGAGCAGGAAAAGTGGATTTAGTGAAGTGTTTGCAGTGATCCTGTGGCTCTGCCCTCAATACTATGTGATTGATATATTTTATGTCATGTGTGGGTATTTGTCCCTGGTATTAATCACAGGCAATCTCAACAGAATAGAGTTCCATACTACAGAGTGCTTCAGAGTTCCATACTGCCTAAACATAAGCAGCTCTTGCTTAGTAGATTATATCGTAGCACAAAGATAACAGCGAAACCACACTACAGCATAACTGTTTCACTTTTTCATTTAGAATAAAAAAAAAGTTCTTTAAAATTCAATGCATTTGTATTCCTTTTACCTTTCTGTTTTGCCTTTTCTAACTTGTAAGGACAATATCTCCACCTTGTTAGTAATGTCTTGAGGGAAAATTTTTATTTCAATTATCTATTTGATTATTTTTTTTATTTGAATTGAGCATTTAGCAGTGCTATTTTTTTAATTGAAGGCCTCTACTGTACATAATGTGAGTTTATTTAACAAAATGAAACAAAATGAAAGGAATGCATTTTTATGAGGAAAACAATGTTGATATTACCGTGATAATCTTCCTTAGATCATGTATTGCATCATTAGGACAGTTTGTGGGCTTGAATTACAAAGATTTTCATGTGCTATGGTACAAGATAAACAAAAACATTTATTTTAATTACATTTGTTTTTTAAAACACATGTAAGAATTTATTTAATTAACATTAGTGAAATAAAAACATTTTAAAATATTACTTTTAGTATATTTACTCCTTAATGCACAATGCAATGATAAGTAGTGTACACATGCACAGGCGTGTCTCAACAGGCACAATACTCCATACTCCAGAGTGCTTCAGAGTTTCATACTGCCAAAACATAAGCAGCTATTGCATTGTAGAGCACATAATAGCACAAAGGTAACAGTGAAACCGCACTACAGCATTACTGTTTGCTTTTTCATTTAGAAATAAACACAGTATTTTTTAAAATTCAATGCATTTCTATTCCTTTTACTTTATCGCAGCTTTGCCATTCTTAACATGCGTGGACAATATCTCCACCTTGTGGTCATTTTTGGTAATGTCTTACTTTGAGGGTAGGGTTTTATTTCAATTCTCTAATCATAGTAATGTAATTTTCTTTTAAAAAATGAAACAAAATGAAAGGAATACATTTTCATAAGGAAACCAATACTGATATTCCCATGATAATCTCCCTTAGTTCCTGTATTGCATTAAAACACTTTGTGGGCTTGAGCTACAACGATTTTTCTCTTCTGTGATACAAGATAAATAAAAACAAAAGAATTTATTTTAATTAATTTTGTTTTATAAGCAAAAAAAAAACATTGAAAAACAATAGAAACAGGAAGTAAATAGGCTACACAACAAGACACACCAGAAAGACATGAATAATCACAGGGAACTAGGAACAGGACAGAAGTAGAGCACCCTCTAGGTGTACTGGGCGTGACAGTTGCATAATGCAATGAACAAAGCATTGCTTACAGGCCACTGAGACAGAGCACTATGCTTTTTTACAAATACCTATGCTTGCTGCAAAAATTACAGTTTTGTTATTAGAGCTTACATTTTGGCTGCAGATCTGCAGTAGGACCTACAGGTGATTTAAGAAATGACAAATTCTGGATCATGTCAAAGGAGCAGAAAAAGTATAATCAGTGAAGTCTTGGCAGTTGTCCTGTATCTTCAGCTTCAACACAGTGATATATATATATATATATGCTCCTGTGATTTATTGGTTCATTTATCGCCAGACGGGCCAGAGATAGTGTTGTGAAGTACATCAACCCACAGGAGCACAAGGGTAGACCCACAGCACTGTTTCTCCATATACAGGTGTGTATACATATACATGTGTGTAGCAATAACATTGCAGCAGGAGTGACATTGATTTAGAGCTCGCATTAATGGGATGTTGGTATGGTGTGCACTGAAGGCCATCAGAGCTCAGCATATCAAAGACCGGGTTCTAAGTCAAGCTGTTGCATCACAGAATCACTTCTAAACCTTACCTCCAGTATATTTAGTGCTTAAATGTCCATGCAATGAGGATAGTACTGCTTACAGGTCTCTAAGATGGTGCGCTGTCCCCGTTGACAGACATGTATGCCTGCTGCAACACTTATCCTATTTTTCTGATCATGTCAAAGGAGTAGGAAAAGTGTAATCAGTGAAATGTTGGCAGTTGTCCTGTATCTCCAGCTTCAACAAAGTGATGACTAAAGTTGCTGGGGTTTATAAGATGTTTATAAAATGTATAATGTATGTATATGTTTATAAAATGTACATTAAGGGAATGGCAGATATAAACAGACAGTGTTACGATCCCTGCCTCTCGGCAACGAAAGAGGCAGAAGAAGGCGTAGCCTTAGTTCATTAGTCCACCTATCAGTGTATGCTTTCACCACCACACCTCCGTCTCATCTGGTATTTAAGCATTAGTCTTTCCCTACCCCCTCGCTCAGTATTGGTTTCCCTTTCGAGCTACTTAGTTGCGCTACGCCTTCTACCTCCTCGTACTGTTCTGGTTCCGACTTTGGTTTATCCCCTTTTACTACGTCTTTTGGATTACGGCTCGGCTTCGGTTGCTTTCTCCTAGTTTGGTTCTCTGGCTTCCCCTGAACTCTCGGCTCTCTCCTTCGTCTACGGTTTTGGATTACGGTCTGGCTTTGGCTACTCTCTCCCTGTTTGGATCACTGGCTTCCCCTGGACTCTTGGCTCTCTCCTTCGGCTATGGTATTTGGATCACGTCTTGTCTCTATCGGCTCCTAAAAGTGGGTTCACTACTTGGTTTCGGTTTCACTGGCCGAATCCGTAACAGACAGGAGAAAAAGGGCCCAATGACTATTTTGGTTCAAAACTTTTTTGGAAAAAAAAAAAATTCCTGTCGTCAACCCCAATATGGACAGACATACTAATGGGCAGATTTCAGCAATACCAAAAAATGGACAGACTACATCAATTTCTGAGGTAAAGTTCAAAATGAATGTGTGGAAAGGTTAGGGACCCTTTACAAAGCACATGAAAGGGAATTTTGCGATCATTAAGACTGAATTTGTCTAGAATAAGTAAGTCTCCTGCCCTTGTGGAAGAGGAGGAATGGAACAAGAAAAGAAAATTGCACAACATCTCAGGCATTCATTCCAAAAATCCCCCATCAAGACAATCAAACATTTTTAGTCTAAATGATAAATGCAAAATTTATGGTCATCCAAATGATCACAAGCCACCTATCATTAAATTCTAAAAAACAAGTTAAAAAAAAGCCCTAAACAAGTGCTGGTTTAATTTTGTCATGTAGTGTGTTGCTAATATGAATGCAATACAGACCAAAATAAACATGGAATTATATTCTAAAGGTTTTAAGATTATGCCTGACTGTTTACTGAATTTGGTCAAACCTGCTCTGCTTTTCAAAGCCACTGCTAGATGAGATATGTGAAGTGATATCTTCAATAGATTTCACGAGAGAAATTGACCCAGCAGATTTAATAATTCCCCTTATGTCCTGCGTTGTTTGTGGCCAAGTAAACAGTACCTTTATTACTTCCCATGTAGACGTTTGCTAGAATTGTAGTTTCTTGCATACCGAATACGAATAAGTCAGTCATTTTTTGGTTGCACAGATAGCTGATTTTTTCATGAGTTTATCAACCCTCATACACAAGTCTTTGCTAGAGAACATAGTGACACAGAATTGCTCAAAGTGTAAGTAAACAGTGGTCTGGAAGCAACGATTGGCTGGTACTTTCATGCATTGGACAGAAATTTAGAATTAAAGCATCACAACACAGCCAAAACATAGCATAGACTAAACTAATGTTGTGTTTGTTTTCTAGAAAGAAAGGAGGCATCAGACAGAGACATATGTTGGTCAAACAATGTACTCACGGTTGAGAATGCCAATACTCATGAAACACAAAAAAACCTGGAGCCACTGAACAGTTAGATATCAACTCTACTGCATAGTAAAGAGGCACTGAAAGAGTCTTTGAATAGCTTGCAATCAGTGACAAAGAAACGGACAGCGTTACCTGTAACAATACACAAGACTTTCAAGACCCTTCTGAGATCTAAAGCTATTCAGATTTCCAAAAATACCAGTAGATGCTGAACCAGGTAAAATCGACATAGAATCTAATATTAGAGAATTTCTCGCAAAACATCTATGATCCAAAATTGGACTCCCAAGCCGTGAACTCCCGGAGGTTTTCTTGCAGTTAAATGAGGTTTTTCCTCTCCCCTGTGCTGTGTAAAATTTGTGTGTCCAAAGGATAATAGGCCAGATAGCTGAAGCAGCATTTGAATGCTGTCTGAGTAGTTCTACACTCAAAATAATAAAAGCTGATCTGATTTAAGAGACAATCTGTAGTGTTTTGATACAGAACACCTGCAAGGCATCTTCACTTCCCAGTCTATCGGAATGCATGGGGGGAATCAATTATCAACTGGTACTTGGGTAACATGAGAGCCATCGTTTCCACATTACAGGATCAAATCATAAAGGCTCCATACCATGTCTGTGGCAGAGCCACCTTCCCAGGAAAGACACATCACCATTGAAGGTCTATTCAATATTTTGGCTGTTTCAATACACTCCAATAAAGTTAATAAAGCAGAAGACCAAAGTTTGATAATATGTCTTACATTTACACTCCCAAACAATTATCCCATAGACAGTAAGGAAAAAAGTGTGAAATTGACACTTTATTTCAAACCAGAAAGGATGATCCACTGGTGAAGTGTTAACAATGCCCACATTGCGATAACATGCCCTTTGAGAAAAATCTCGTATCGGCCGCTAAAAGGCCCCTATAAACCCCAGCCACGTTGGCAAAGGCCGCTCATCTGGCAAAACCATGGTTATATACTATTAGCTGGGGGTCTGTAGAACAGATCTGAGTCACTTTTGGAGAGGGACAAATTTTGGTTTGGTTGGGAGGGGAATGAGACCACTCCCTGTCCATCACTGCATGGTCCCAGTCTGGGAACAGCAGGTGGTCTTATCAACCCCAGCAGTTTTGACAGAGACACTTACATGACAAAAACAAGGTGATTTTTTATTAGCTGAGGGTTTGTAGAATAGATTTGAGGTATTTTTGAAGTGGCACAATGTTTTTTTGGCTGGGAGGGGAGTGATACCACTCCCTGCCCATCGCTGCACGGTCCCAGTCTGGGAATAGGAGGTGCTCTACAAACCCCAGCAGTTTTGACGGAGACATTTATCTGACAAAACAGTGGTGATTTTCTATTAGCTGTGGGGCTTTAGAATAGATTTGACATATTTTTGAAGAGGCACAAATTTTGGTTTGGTCGGGAGGGGAATGAGACCACTCCCTGTCCATCACTGCACGGTCCCAGTCTGGGAATAGGAGGTGCTCTATAAACCCCAGCAGTTTTGACGGAGATGCTTATCTGAGAAAACCATGGTGATTTTCTATTAGCTGTGTGTCTATAGAATAGATTTGAACTACTTTCGGAGAGGCACATTTTTTTTTGTCAGGAATGAGACTTCTTCCTGTCTAGCAGTGCACAACTCTGTGTCAATTTGCAAGGAGGAAGTGATATAAAAACACCAATAAGATTGCAAGAAAGTAAAAAATTAATGAAGAACGGCAATTTCCTACCTGAGGGTCTATTTATCATATTCCACCTAGTTTTGAGGATGTACAAATTGTTGTTGTGCTATAAATGTGACATTAATTGGTCCAGGGTTATTTTTTATGAGGCAGGTTTTAGGGGACTTTTATTTTGAAAGGTGCTGCCAAGCCAGCGTCGCCTAATGTAGCTTCCTGCTACTGAAACCGGGTGCGAGCTGCACGATTTCACTGAAACCACGGTGATTCCGCTTGACTGATTCTCATTTCAATCTGAACCATCCTCACACGGGGCACCAATAAATGTAGGGGTTTTGTGAATTTACTGGGACAATTTATTAATTGTAGCAGCAATCACGAGGTGGTTCGTTACGGCTTTTAGAAAATCAATCGATCAGCGACGCACACACACACGGATTCAATCAACGAGATACATTTATTAATACATAACCTGTGCATAAAACATAACAATCTGCCTGGATACAGCTGGCAGATCTTACTGTGAGGGCTATCAAAGTGCAAGGTATATAATAAGGAAGAGATGCAAAACACAAAGATACACAAAATATACTTTAGTATACCGTTCGGCTATACTATCGTTAATCAGTCTACATTAGCTACTCAAAAGTAAATACATTACTTATATGAATTGAATTGATACCAACTTGTGTTGAGGTAACAATTGAATATGGATATGGATTCATATTTACCAGCACGGGCACCAAGACCAGCTAGCGGCTGCGGCGTTCAACAGGCGTCGTCTGGCTCCTGGCCAACCAGTCGGGGTGCAGCTCGGAGTCGGACGAATTAGGACCGGGTAAAGTTAGCTTGAAGTTCGAAAACGATTTTGGCACACCTGTAGCGTTTACACGAAACCTCTTAGAGTTGCGAGAATACTTCCTTTGTGTATAAAATACATTGTGAATGCTTTCTCAGCCTTTACTTTGTCGTTTTTATGACATTTTTTTGACCAAGCACGAATATTCTTTTGTCCATATCTTCACAATGGAAGCACAGAACGCCTTCAAACCAAATGCATTTTAAAGACCACGACTTGTGGATATTTCCACAGCCTCTACATCAAACTATCAGTGAGCTAATTATCTTTTTTTAAACCTCCGGTTTTTCATCGATGCGTAATTACGCACTAACTGGAAACCGGTTGACCGCTGTGTTCACACGTTCACAACGCGAGAAATACTGTTCAATACAGCTTCGTGCGAAAAACCCGTATATGACCATAGGAAGCAGAACAGCGCAGTTTCCAATTACCCAGACATAAGCACGGGAATAAAGCTTTGTTTGATTTCTGAAACCCTTCCTTTACGTCCTGTTTTCATTCAGGTAAGGGTCAACTATATTGACAATACTACTGACAGCAGGAAGATTAAAATATTCTTTACTCAGCAGCTTATTAAAAACAGCTCCCATGATGTTCAGACTGACTTTTTACACAGAACACTGACACAGATTTGTGTTTTGAATCTCTTTTTCTCGTGCTTTTATTTAATGTGGCACAATGCAGTGGGATAGGGGTATTCTGTTCACAAACCAATAGCATATAAACCACAGCACCCACAATGCTGCATGTAAGTGTTTTGCACACTAAGCAGGTCCTCTGACATTTCCCAGCTTTGTTTTGGGTTGTGGAACCTTTATTTTTTATGATTTTTTAAGATAACACTACAGGTAACACACTGGGATAGGTGGGTCTTCTTCATGAATCAATAGCATTTCAGGCACAACAGCCACACTGCTGAAACCAAGTGTTTTACACACCAGACCACCCCCCTAACCTTATACAACCTTGCTGTGGCTGTGGCCCCTTTCTTTATTTTTTAATGATTTTCTAAAGATAACACTACAGGTAATACACTGGGATAGGTGGGTCGTCTTCATGGCTCAATAGCATTTCAAATACAACAGCCACACTGCTGAAACCAAGTGTTTTACACACCAGACAGCCCCCCTAACCTTACACAACCTTGCTGTGGCTATGGCCCCTTTATTTATTTTTTTATGATTTTTTAAATATGGCACCATTAGACAGGCGCAACTTCTACGCCTTCCCGGACTCCGACCCCTGCCAGTCCCTCGACTATGCCTTCGCCTGTCGATTCTGTGCCTACGCCTGTACTACGCCTTCCCGGACTCGGACCCCTGCCTGTTTACTCCGACTACGCCTGCGTCTCGCGCCAACCCTACCAAGGGCACCGCATTGGATCCCTATCCTCAGCAGTCAGCCCCTGCGTGACAGGTTCTGAATGTCTTGGTTACATCCGTTTGTGTGTATAGATGAAAAAGCTATTGAAGAGCACCCCCACCCATCTCGGTGGAAGTTGCCATGTTAAAAAAATCCTAAAAAGAGAATTAAAGTTTCACACAACGAAGCATGACTGTGAAAGGTCAGGAGGCCTGCCTAGTGAGCACAACACTTGATTACAGTCATAAAATCATAAAAAATAAAGAAATGTTCCACAACTCAAAGCAAGGTTCTATAAGGTTAGGGGAGCTGTCTGGTGTGTAAAACACCTGGTTGCAGCACTGTGGCTGTTGTGCTTGAACAGCTATTGACTCGTGAATAGCACCCCCCTATCCCCATGTACTGCCTGTCTAATAGTGCCAAATTGAAAAAATCATAAAAAAATAAATAAATAAAGGGGCCACAGCCACAGCAAGGTTGTATAAGGTTAGGGGGGTGGTCTGGTGTGTAAAACACTTGGTTTCAGCAGTGTGGCTGTTGTATTTGAAATGTTATTGAGCAATGAAGACGACCCACCTATCCCAGTGTATTACCTGTAGTGTTCTCTTCACAAAATCATTAAAAAAGAAAGAAAGGGGCCACAGCCACAGCAAGGTTGTATGAGGTTAGGGGGGCTGTCTGGTGTGTAAAACACTTGGTTTCAGCAGTGTGGCTGTTGTGCCTGAAATGCTATTGAGCCATGAAGAAGACCCACCTATCCCAGTGTGTTACCTGTAGTGTTATCTTAAAAAATCATTTAAAAATAAATAAAGTGGCCACAGCCACAGCAAGGTTGTATAGGGTTAGGGGGGCTGTCTGGTGTGTAAAACACTTGGTTTCAGCAGTGTGGCTGTTGTGCCTGAAATACTATTGAGTCATGAAGAAGACCCACCTATCCCAGTGTGTTACCTGTAGTGTTATCTTAAAAAATCATAAAAAAATAAAGGTTCCACAACCCAAAACAAAGCTGGGAAAAGTCAGAGGACCTGCTTAGTGTGCAAAACACTTACTTGCAGCATTGTGGGTGCTGTGGTTTAAATGCTATTGGTTTGTGAACAGAATACCCCTATCCCAGTGCATTGTGCCACATTAAATAAAAGCATTACAAAAAGAGATTCAGAACACAAAGCTGAGTCAGTGTTCTGTGTAAAAAGTCGGTTTGAACATCATGGGAGCTGTTTTTAATAAGCTGCTGAGTAAAGAATATTTTAATCTTCCTGCTGCCAGTAGTATTGTCAATATAGTTGACCCTTACCTGAATGAAAACAGGACGTAAAGGAAGGGTTTCAGAAATCAAACAAAGCTTTATTCCCATGCTTACAGTCTGGGTAATTGGAGACTGCGCTGTTCTGCTTCCTATGGTCATATACGGGTTTTTCGCACGAAACCGTATTGAACAGTATTTCTCGCGTTGTGAACTTGTGAACACAGCGGTCCCCCGGGTTCCAGTTAGTGCGTAATTATGCATTGATGAAAAACCGGAGGTTTAAAAAAAGATAATTAGCTCACTGATAGTTTGATGTAGAGGCTGTGGAAATATCCACAAGTCGTGGTCTTTAAAATGCATTTGGTTTGAAGGCGTTCTGTGCTTCCATTGTGAAGATATGGACAAAAGAATATTGGTCAAAAAAATGTCATAAAAACGACAAAGTAAAGGCTGAGAAAGCATTCACAATGTATTTTATACACAAAGGAAGTATTCTCGCAACTCTAAGAGGTTTCGTGTAAACGCTACAGGTGTGCCAAAATCGTTTTCGAACTTCAAGCTAACTTTACCCGGTCCTAATTCGTCCGACTCCGAGCTGCACCCCGACTGGTTGGCCAGGAGCCAGACGACGCCTGTTGAACGCCGCAGCCGCTAGGTCTAAACGCTACAGGCGTGCCAAAATCGTTTTCGAACTTCAAGCTAACTTTACCCCGGTGTCTCTCTCGGGGACCTACTAGTAGTCCGGCTGACTAGTAGAAAGTCTCTATGCACAGAGGGTGACCGCGGGTCTGAGCAAGTCACTCTTCAGGGGGAAGAAACTTTGTGAAGCGCTGTTGCTGAATAAAAACGTATTCAACTTGTCGACATGAGTCCAAACGTACAGTACATAATATGTTTATGTTCCTAAATTAATATCGTTTATGACCTTTATGACCTTCGTTATGCTCCTCTGCGTTTTATGCTTAGCTACTAAAATTTCCCTTTAGTGGTAAAATTCCATATAAATATTTAATACTAAGTGGATTAAAATGTGCACAGTAAAGAGATTAAATGATTAAATCTTTTCACTAACGACCAATACACCACATTATCTTCCGTGTCGCATTAACATTGGAATGTTTTTTTTACAAGTGTCAAAAGAAGCGATACACAACCTGTCTCCTCTATAACTCTTCAGTTTACAGAGAAATTCTGCCAGAGCCTCACAACATTGTCCAATAATACTCTTCTTGCGTCTAATTTTTAGTTAAGCAGGATTTGAGCTACAGACCATAACAGACCAAAAAACAGAATCCACCTGCGATTTGGGTGTTAACAAAACGTGTTTACAAAGAAAGTGAAATACAGTAATACTACCAGCTATATAGATACATAGATTTAGATATTTAGATCCTTAAATTAATATCATTATTAATTTCTTTAGATACGTGATTACATATTATATTCTCGATTATAAAACAGATAATTCTGGTCCTGGAATCTGACTGGCTGACACCCTTCTGAAGCGGTACCATAATTTCTGGTATACGGGCACCCCAGAAATTTGACTATTTACTGTGTGATAAATTTTAAAGACTTCTTCACTACTTCTTAGCGTAGATAAAAAAATTTGGATTCTCATGTATCTGATACAAGTATCTTTTAATACAGTCTTTGTTGTGCTCTTGAGGATCCTTGTGATATTTTGAGCTCTGGGTGAATGATAAGTGTCGCAGTTTAAATAATTTTTGTTGTTAGAAATTATGAAACGCTCTGTTAAAAGCAAGGGAGTTTTTATATCCGTTATAGTAAAAGAAAATGCCTGACAAAGTAGGGATTGGACAGTTTCCAAGTGCTTGTACAAATGTGCTAAAGAAATGAACAAAAAAAGTCATTTATTCCTTTATCATATTGGCTAGCTAATGTCCTGTCCTCGTTAGTTAGATCAACGAAATGCTGTGGTGTTTGTCAATGAAAAAACTAAAGTCTTTTCGTTTAAAATGATGGTTAGAAAGGATGTGGACCAGCGTAATACTTTGAGTTTACAGCTTGTCCAAAGTCATTCATTATTAATACTATTAGTAATATCTTCGGTAAAGGCTTTGATGCATAAAATATTTCTGCATCATTAAAATATTTATGATAAAGGTAGGTTGTGTACTTTTGCCCAACTCAGCAATCTTGCTTTCATAAAATATACCAACTTTTTAATGACTGATGATTAACATGCTGTAATACACAGTTTAAATTTAAAAGCTCAAATGCTGTACATGAGAGGTTAAGCTTTATTGGCTTCTTCTGGCGGTTTTACAAGGTGATTCCGGATACTTTCCGGTATGACGTCAAATGAAGCGTTACACCGCGTGATACTGCGTTTTGATGCAACACGCCCACCTCGGTGTACCGCGATATACCCCACGTCTTTTGAATGGCTGCATCTGTATATGGGGAGACGGCAGGAGGCCACAGGAGTATTGGGGCAGCAAGTTTTACTTGCAGAGTACCAGATTTTAACATTGATTTTAACATTCACGTGCACTTATCACGTGAATGTGGGTGGTTTTATCACAGATCTATTGGGTTAGGATGTTATGCAGCATTACGAGGAATGACTACCCAGAACAGGGTATCATGTGGCTTCAACTGACTGTGATCACTCAGTAGGTTGATGGTATTCTGAGTGCTTCCCCTAATGAGGAAACCCACAAGTCTGGGTTGCTTCAGGGTTTAGAGTGTCTAATATTAAGCAGTTATGATAAGGCCCTTTTGTGTCTAGCATTGTGTAATTTTAACAGGGCTTTGGTGCAATGTTTTTACGGGGTGAGCACAACTCTTAATAGGTCTGCTTAAGGGGGGAGCAGTCCAAGGACAAGATTCCCTTGGGTCCAGCAGCAAAAGCCGCCTGTAATAATTTGAAACAAGCTCTCTTACAGGTGCTGAGACTGGGGTTTCCTCAGATGGATCAACCATTCCTTTGTATGTAAGTGTGGAAAATGGGTTCCAGGCAGTTGTGCTGACGCAGAAGCATGGAGGTAGGCACCATCTGGTGGGATACTATTTTACCATTAGATGCTGTAGCCAAAAGGTGGGGGACCGTGAAAATTTAAGAAAATGTAATACTGTTTACTGATGGGTCCCTTCTGATGCATGAGGGAGAACAGAGAACAGGCTGAGCTGTTACAACAGAATTCGAGGTGCTACCGATCGGAAAAATGCCCCTCCACTGCCTCAGCGCAGCAAGCCAGTTTAGAGCCCTGATGGAAGATTGTAAAAAGAAAGATGTTAAAGGGTTACTGTATATGTATATAATGTAAGTATTTGTTGCATGTAGGCCACAATTCTGGATGGCTATGGAGAAATAGGATTCTCTCACAACAGCAGGGACTCCAGTTAAGAATACTGGGCTTGTCTCTGAACTGATTTGTAGTTTTGAAGCTGCCGACTGAAGTAGCTGCAGTAAGGTGTATGTAACACAATAAACAAAGAATTCCAGTAACTCAAGGTGACAACCGTGCAGATGCAGATGCCAGGAGAGCGGCACTGGGAGAGCAGGAGTCTGAGACTCCTGTGAAACCTCTACTGGGGAAAATGGAGAATTCAGGTTGAGGCCTCTAATAGATGTGGTTAGAAAAAATGTGAAAAGAATGTGGGGTTGTATGATGATGGGGTGTCTGGCCGTCAGCACACCAGATGCCCTGCATGCTCTCACAGCCCAATGACATTTTGTAGCCAGAAATTCATGCTGGCGGATACCCAGGTGTATGACAAAGATGATCCCATGGTGTGGACTGCCCTGCCCCTTGGATACTGATCTAGGGGCATACTACATTGGGAAGGTGTGCCAGGTTGTAATCGCCTCACTAGGGTTGAGGTGGAAGTTACATTGCCCCTATCACCCACAGTCTGAAAAACCAACTAAGGAAATATCAACCGAAGAAACACCGTGGGCTCTACCTGCAGTCCTGTGCAGTTTGCGGGCTGGAGCAAACTGGGGCTGTGAGACTGAGCCCATTTGAGATCATCACGGGCAGCCAAAGTTTGGAGGCCAAGTTTGGCTAACGGACTGTTGAATTTACTAACCCTCTATTACAATATTGTAGGTTTGTTAACTGAAGTGGTGCACAGGGCTCGTGAACAGGTGCTGGACGCTTGGGGACGTCCAGTAGAGGGGAGACACGACCGGATACCTGGCGAGTGGGTGTAGGTGAAGAAGAGATACCCTGCCAGATGTTGCAATCCTGCTGGGAGGGACCATATCAAGTGCCACTAACTACTGACTGTGCCATCTGAGTGACAGGATGAGATCGCTGGATCCACGCATCGCACTTTCACCGAGCCACTGCACCAGAGACTGAGTGAACAGAAAGAAGGATGTTGTTACCGTTTCTGTGTCTGATGCTTCCTAAGGTGGACCAACATTGTGCTTGTTAGGCCTGAGGAGCATTACTGGGGATATGGTATCAATACAGTCCGGTGTTGGCATATCTATCAGCCAAAGAATGATAATCAGAGATGGGTCAATATTGCTATTCCAAGATCCTGACGATGGATCTCCACATGGCTGAGGTCTGCATATGGGTCCTGGGGTAGGACTTTATTTATTTGTAGGATTAGGATTGTTTTATATGTATAATTGTAACTATCACTTGTACAAAAACGTCAATCACATCTTGTTGACACCGTGGAACACACAATGTCATGGCAATGCATGCCTGTTACCTAGAAAGGAAAGATCTGCCCTGACATTGTATGTGTAAAAAATAGTCAGTCCTGACGTATGCCATATTTTATAAGGGGGGAATGAAGTAAAAGTAAAGAAGGGGTTTAAATTAAGTCCTTTCTGCTTGAAGATTAGACTTCTAAGCAACAGGAGTTTATGGCAGGAAAGGGAGAACTGATACGGATTCCAGATGTGAGCTAGGAGAGCTAGGAAACCCCCTGGGGACTTAATCCCTGACCATTTGGCCAAAAAGCTGTAAACTGGCCAAACACGTGACCTCCCCCCTTTACCATAATAGCAGTGACTCCAGAAGCGGAAAGGAAAGGATATATAAACCTAAAGTTTGTACCAGCACCTTGAACAATATTTCGGTTTTGTTGTTTCTTGCGGGAAACAAGACTCCGGCTTTATTGTTCCTTGCATGCAATAAACTCATCTGTTTAACTTCATCTCGGGATCCAGAACCTTATTCTTTCTGTTACAACAATCCTGACTCTGAATGTCTCTCTGTGGACTTGATTAACTGTCCACCTTACCATGACAATCAGCCCCATCAGTCTGTGCAGGAAGTGAAACTACTGAAACTAACCTCCAACCTGAAATTAGATTCCACAAGACACATTTATCTGTCTTTAGAGCCACAGTGAAAACAAAGCTAAAACAATAATGAGAATATTTTAATGAAGGAACAAGTAATGGGTTTATTCTATGCTGAGAAGAGAAGACAGAAAACACAATGTTTTGGCTGTGAAGCCTTCTTCAGGTGTGAGCAGGTGTGAATATTTTAATAAACCTGTGTGAGCCCGGAGCTGTGATCTACATGACACTTGGAAGAAGGTGCATAGTGACATATTACATATATGGAGAATCTCAGTCATTATATAGATCAGCTGACACACTCTTCTGAAAAAAATAAGAATATCATCTCATACATCATGCTAACAGTGACAGACTGTGCTTCAGTGTGTCTCAGCGCTTTCACTCCACCCACATTATTTCTCTTCTGAAGAAATAAGACGGAATAGGGAAGACGCTGTAAGATGTTGGTGCCACAATCATATTTTCTATAATATACTAGCTGAATACCAAGCTATATAAATAGACTAAACACAAAGAAAAGTCTTTTCTGATAACTATTACATAACGTTAAATGTACAGTACACAAAAATAATTTCATAGACTCACAACAATTTATAAATAACATATGAACAAACATCACATTTCTGACAGAGCGCCACTATGAAGCTGAAATGCAGCACTCATGGTGTGTTCAACCAGCTCTCACATTTTAAATGAGTTATTAACATCTTACACATTAATCTCTAACAAACACATAAAATTACTGTTTTCTTGATATGCAAACTGTAAAATAATTTCATTCTTGCTTAATTCTGAATGTTTAATTTGTTGCCTTGCTAAAATGTAAAATGTTTTTGGTGCAAAAGTGTCTGGATTCTGCGCTTCTTATGCCGCTTCAGGTTTGTTGGAGGTTTTCAACTTTAATGTAGCCACATTTTGTTTCTTTATATTCAGTAATATTTTACAAGAGTTTTTCTTGGTTTTCTCGTTGTATATGAAGTACTCTCAAACTCCAGAACTTTTTCTTCCAGCTGAAAGCATGGAGAACCACAAGCATTTCTTTCGTCTCCTCGCCTTTTCTTTTTTCTAATCAAGGTGCTCTATTTTGAATCTTGAATCTAATAAGCACAGTGTATACATCTCATTGTCTATCTGGGTAACAATCAATTAACACACAGTCATCATGACGTGGGGTGTGGAGAAGAATGGCTGGAAAGAACTACAGCTCAACAAGGGAGAAGAGGAGAGAGATTGGCACACGACACTGGAGATTCTCACACAGCAGTAGCCCTGAGGCACCACACAGCCCTGGGATTACTCCCAGTAGCCAGCCTGCTCCTGGCCACACAGAAAGTAAATGCACAAATGGCAAACTTCATGTGATGAAATTAATTTCAGTTTGAGTTTTAGTCAAAGTGGTCATTTTGACTCATCCTAATTCGCTCAAATAAAAATGCAAAGCAATTTAGTCTTCATCATGGTCACTGTGGATTATATTCACTAGCATTTCGTCATCGTTAACTAAAATAAAGAACAGAATAATTTTTTTATAGGTTCAACCAATGGTTTTATTGTAGAAACCATTTGCGTTAAGTTGGGGAGAAAAGTTGTATTCATTGGTTTTTCAAACACTTTGAATCTGGAGATGTCACCTAATCAAAAATGATCCTGTAAAGGGAGAAGTTGTGTGTGATTACCATGGAGAAGTCATAACAAAGACAACAGCACAGTCCTAAAGACATAGGTGGCACAGGAATTACATGAATCTCTGCACCTGTCATCCAGATAAAGACACCTTTGGAAGACAAATAAATTAAAGAGTCAACTTCTCTTAATGCTGGACGAAAACGTATCCGCCACGTTCTAAGAAAAACTTGCCTCAAAAGTCCTGTCTCACTTCATTGTTTTACACCACCAAAACCACAAAACCTTTACAGAAAACCTTTTATCAATCGAAAAGTGTTCAACTAGAGCTTCACAAAACCGTTTTTGAACCAAAAAAAAAATGTACATATAATCATACATGTGCTAGCCCTGGCGTGGACGTAAGTGTCCACGGTGTAAATCAATATCTACCTTTGATTCCTGCGTCATTTTTAATCGTTTTTTACCAACAAAACCACAAAACCACGAAACCATGTTATCAATCCAAAAACGACAACCACAGCTTTATAAAAAATGTTTTTTTAAAAACCAAGACGATCAATCATAAACTCACTTTTTATCTGATGATTCACTTCCAAAATGCATCGATAAGGTCATCAATAAGCCAGCAAAACAAAACCACAAAAGCAAAAACCAGCAAAAAATATATATATATATCCCATGTTTTTACCTTATTCTGAAGCACGATATACATCCACGGAGTGTAGACTAACCCTCCTCCAGACCTGGAGGCTACTGATAGGTTATCGACTATGTAGTACATATTTGAAGCAGGAGTGCCAGAAATAAGGCGATCTGATTGGTAAATAAGTGCTGTCATTCATTGTATTTTCAGCCATTTGGAGGCCTTAGGGGGTGAGACTTCCCCTGGAAGCCCCAGGCTGCATGCCACCTGCTTTCTAGCTGTCAATCATTGACTCAGAAGGGGTAATCAATCAGTTTCTTATCAGTGCTCCTTTTTTCACACCAGAAGTCAATTCTGAGGTTTTTTTTTCAATGCATAACAGCAGATAAGGCTCTCTAGCAGTGTTTAAAGGTTTTTATAGCAATTGCAATGGTTTTCATTGTTATTACTTTCAATATGATTTATTTATTATATGCGAGACATTTCATTCCAGATCCAGTCTTCACAAAACTTTATGTAGAATTTTTTCTAATTGATCAATTTGTCCCAGATCATTCCCAGGACCCTGACAGGACTAGAATTGAAAATTCTGACCTCTGGAGACCAAAACAACACATATGACATATGTTTGTCTGCTGATGGACACATTAAGAAATATAAGAAATATGACTGTTCACCCTCAAAGCCAAGGGGTTAGCTTCAATTTAAGACCTGAACCAGGCTCCTGCTATGTTCTGCTGCAGAGATATAACAAAATGTTTAAGGGGAGGAAATTCGAGGCAGACATTAATAATAATTATAATAATAATTGCTTACACTTATATAGCGCTTTTCTGGACACTCCACCAAAGCGCATTACAGGTAATGGAGACTCCCCTTCACCACCACCAATGTGCAGCCCCACCTGGATGATGCGACGGCAGCCATAGTGTGCCAGAAGGCTCACCACACATCAGCTATCAGTGGGGAGGAAAGAAGAGTAATGAAGCCAATTCATTGATGGGGATTATTAGGAGGCCATGATTGGTAAGGGCAAATGGGAAATTTGGCCAGGACGCCAGGATTACATCCCTACTCTCTTCAAGAAACACCCTGGGATTTTTAATGACCAAAGAGAGTCAGGACCTTGGTTTTACATTTCATCCAAAGGACAGCCCCTGTTTACAGTAGAGTGTCCCTGTCACTATACTGGGGCATTAGGACCCACACAGACCACAGGGTGAGCACCCCCTGCTGGCCCCACTAACACCACTTCCAGCAGCAACCTTAGTTTTTCCCAAGAGGTCTCCCATCTAGGTACTGACCAGGCTCACATCTGCTTAACTTCAGTGGGTTGCCAGTTGTGAGTTGCAGGGTGATGTGGCTGCTGGCCTGAAGGGTCTTCGCCACTAACAGGTTAATACCACAGATGGTACACATGGGCCAGCTGATATACAGGACACCTGGAAGAACACATGAAATACATGAGAAGAACACATGAAATACATGAGAATCTCAGTCATGGGTCATTGCTGAGGAAAACTGGGCCTGCTCTCCAGCAAGACACATGAGAGATTTCTGTGGGGATTTGGGCTTTATTGAAGGTAAAGACCTTAAAGAGCTTTGTTGATAACAAATAACCAACAGCTTGCTTTATTCCTTAGGAAAAAAAATAGATTTAAACTGAATTTTTAAATATTTTCTCATGTAATTTTATGTAAAGTCTGTGTTGTTGCTTGTACCGTGTTGCTTTACAGTTTCTCAAGTTCAACACTTATATTACCATAACAACTATTTGCATCGAGTCTGGTTTGGTCAGCTCATGCAAGCAAAAGACATCAGTACAATATACTACAGAACAAACATAAAACCAATAATAACATTCCCACATCACATACTATCCTTACATACTCCAGTTATCATGTATTCATTTCAACTACATTATACAGTATAACTGTGTTCACACATCTCACAGCCTCTGGGCAGGTGCTGATACAGAAGCTGTACTCCTTATTTTAACAGACCTAAGCACTACCAGAGAGGAGGAAGGTAAACAGAGGCTGGGCAGGGTGGAAGCAGCCCGTGAGCATCTTTAGAGCTTTGTGTTTCAGTCTAGAGAAGTAGAATGAATCCACGAAGGGAAGGTCAGTTTTAGAGGTGAAATACACTGCTCTCTCTAGCTGTTCCGTGTCCTGGGCAGAAGTGTTGCCATCTCACACAGTGATGGGAAACAGCACAACACCCTCAATGACAGATCTGTCAATGAGAAAAATGTAGAAAATACAGAAAAATATAAATGGCTGCCAGATAATCTGAAGTTCAGTGGTTTATAATTAAGATCTCTGATTGCGACAATCCTCGTTACTGGGACAGTACTAAGAAGTCTGACTTCAGATTTCAGATTGAAAAAACCCATGCAGAAATCCCAGCCGGGGCAATTTCCTAGTTTAAAAAGGAAGGGTCCCAGTCTTATCCAGTTTAGCTTTAAACTACTCTAGATAAATTTGAATTGACACTGACTGAGTTGTCAAAAGCTCAGAAACTCAGAAGAAGAGTAAGCTGGAGGAATATAAAAAAAGAGCAATTTGAAATGTTGGGCATAATCAGTGAAAAGAAAATGGAAAATGAACAGAAAAAGAAACTACTCAAAGAAGCGTTAGTGAAAATAGAAAATAGAAGACCCTCTGTCATGGAGGAGGCCAGAAAAGAGATACAGGTAAGCTTGCATGAACAGGAAATCAAACTGCAAAGTTCATACAACAAGACTAATGAATAACTGAACAAAGAGACATGTTTATTGAGGAACTAGACTCTGCCCTGCAAGAAATCAGAGATCTCAAGCAGGGCATGCATGTCTCAGGTAGGGGCCAAGGGTACAAGGGCATTCAGGAAGCCTGGGCTCAGAGAGTCTCCAGGTCAGGATCAGAAAGAGCCCTATAGAGGACACTCAGGTGTATCCATCCTGTCCTTGATACATTTTGTAGGTAAGACAGCGCCTTTAACCTCCACTAATTTAGACGGCAAGCAAAAGACAAAGAAATGTTTGATCTGACAATACCTGGTTGTAATGTCAAGACCTATATTGTGGAGCTAAAGGATATGCTCCAGTTCATGCCTGAAGCTATGGAACCAAAGAAAGTTATTTTAGTGAGAAAAACTGCCAGCAAGGCAGTACATGAGTAGATGGCAAGGCAGGGACCATGGATCTGTAACAGCTTTGATGTCAAGCTATGATATAGGATATTCTAGCCACATTGATCAGATATTGGCTTTTGCTGCTTTCCAGCATACAACTGCATTCATGCTGTCAAGGGATTCCTTAACCAGAAGATGTAATGAGCAGGCTTGAGCAATGAGAGATAATGGTCATGCATACAGTCCAACCATGTGCTCCAGATGAGCGCTCTGTGCAGGGTCAAGTAGGCCCCGCTACCACACCATCCACCAAGGGTTCACAGGGCAGATTTAAGAACAACTAGAAAAGACAGACACACTGGAAATAGAGAAGCACCCTTTCAGACACCCTATCTGGTCAAGATGTGAATACAGTGGAAGACAGGAACACAGCTTTACAATAATGCTGAGGAGACGGCAGAGGACCTGAAGAAAGAGAATATAACATCGATGAAGTTCTGAGGGGATAAAAATGAACAGATGAATTTCACCCACAGCAGATATAAACCAAGAAACAATCTAGTAAAATGTGATAATTCATGAAACATGCACAGGATACTCAAAGGGTGTCACAGTTCTCTATGTCAGACACCTGTAAGCAATACTTTCATCATGCACTGAGCAACAGGAACTAAGTATACCAGAGGTATGGTTTAAAAGCGATTCTGTGGTGCAACATGCTAGGCTTACAGCTAGGCGTTTGATATACTAGGCTCTGAAGGCCTTCAGTGGACATCATACCCTATAGATTCCACAAGCCCCGTAATGCAAGCACTTAATCAATGTCACTCCTGCTACAATGTGATTGCTTCATACCTGTATATATTGTTTTTTTAAGAAGAAACAGTGCTGTGTCTCTTTCTTGTGATCCTGTGGGTTGCTGTACTTCACATCACTATCGCTGGCCCATCTGGAGCTAAATCCTGATCCTGATTATTGCCCTGGGCAATACAGAATCACTGCAAATACTTCACTGAATACACTTCTCCTGCTCCTTTGACATGATCCAGAATTTGTCATTTCTTAAAAGACCTGTTGGCAGATCCGCAGGCAAAATGTAAGCTATAGTAAAATACAGAAATTTTTGCAACAAGCACAGGTATGTGTCAAAAACATAGTACTCTGTCTCAGAGGCCTGTAAGCAATACTTTGTTCATTGCATTATGCAATGATATTTTTCACATATGTTAATGAAATCAGATCTTAAGTGTTGTTTATAAAACAAAACTAATTAAAATAAATGCTTTTGTTATTATTTATCTAGTATCACAGAAGAGAAAAATCATTGTAGCTCAAGCCCACAAAGTGTTTTAATGCAATACATGAACTCAGGAAGATTATTATGGGAATGCCAGTATTGGTTTCCTCATAAAAATGTATTCCTTTCATTTCATTTGATTTTTTTAAAGAAACTTACATTACTATGATAGTTCCATTGAACTTGAAAAAAAAATCATGCACTGCTGAATGCAGAATTCAAATCTGTAACATTAAAATCACCTATTAGAGAATTGAAATAAAAACCTGCCCTCAAAGTAAGACATTACCAACAATGACCACAAGGTGGAGATATTGTCCTCCCATGTTAAGAATGATGAAGCTTTGTTAATTTGCCTTTCATTTGGTTGAGCATCTGTGTTGGGCTTCCACTTCTAAAGCTCTCCAGATGCTGTTGGTGTATTTGCAGTCCAGCTCATCTTTTGAAAATAGCGGGTCACTTGGCCTTCTGTTTGTAACTGTAGAGCGTAATGGTCTGGAATGAAAACCAGAACAGAAACCCTGAGAATTAATTCCAAATTTGTTTCTCAGTGAAAATAATAGTTTTGTAAACCTATCAATAATGTTCTGCAGTCTCATCTTCCTCTGATCTGATGTCCACCTGTTGTAACAGTGTCAGTCATGACTTCCAGTCAGTCTCAGGCACTCTTTCTTTCTGGGAAGCTGCCCGTCTAATGACACTGGAAACTCCCGTGTCAGCTCCTGGAAGGCTGTGGCATCATCCATCTTCAGATTTCCAGATCCTGCAGCTGCCACAGTTGGTGTTGATCTGATGTAAAAGAGAATATTAGTATATTATTATTATATTAGTATAGTATTATATTAATATTAGTATAGAATATTAATCTCTGTAACACGTTGGCTAAAAAGAACTGAAACTGGTGTTTTCTCTTCCAGTTACACAGCAGATGTACATCCCGCAGTTGCGATTACTCTCTTGATATTTCAAAAGCATGAAGTAATTGTTGTTTTTGACACATGAATATTTTGTCATTTATTCAGAACATGGTGACACTTACTGAGCTCCATCCTCTGCAACACCTTTAATGACTTCAATGGCTGAACAGATGTTGTCATGTGCCAGTATCCTATAGTTTTTCTCTGCAGTACCATCTGAGTGGACCAGATAATCCGCCACGATGCTCTCCTGTGCATCTGTGAGCCTCTTTGTGGCTGTCTCAAATACCCTCCTGGCAGCCTGGCTGGTGATGAATGGGAGGTGGTATCTACAAAACAAACACATACACACAGTGCATGATTGTTCCCAAGCCACAGACAGTTGGATTTATACATTAAAACAACTTTGTGATTTGGTTTACTTCTCATGCAGTCTCCGCAGGTCATTGGAAGGACTATAAATTGGCTCCTCCACAGAAGAAATGAAAAAAATTTCAGTGTCTTTTCCACAGATGCTCTTAGCAGCAGTACAGCGTAGTTTAGTGAAGTAAAGGTGAAATATCTGAAAAAACAGACAAAATGCAGTTAATGTACTTTTCAACTATTGTTGAATAACGAAGACAGATGTTGACAATGAACTGAAGAGAGAATATCAATGTAACTTTGACTTACATATTCTTCTTCATTCAGGGCAAAGCATGCCAGCTGCTGTGAGGAGGCTGTGTGCTTTGTCACTGCTATTATCGCCAGTTTTTGGCCTCTTTGTGACACAAAAGTCTTTCTCTACATCCATTCCTGGACCTGAAATCACAAGCAATTCAATAAATATCTCATTCAAAACTGCCAATGATCATTTTACAGTAGAAACAGCAGCACCTAGTTATGAAGTGCATGGAAAGCGTTGAGTGTTTCAGTCAGTCTGACCCACTTGGCTGGATGCTAAGCTTCTGTAGGATGAGGCAGCTGGGATCCCAATGAGGACTCACAAGTAGGGGATGGTGTGGAAGAGAGGTGCAAAAGTTGAATGTGAAGGAGAGAAGGGGCTTACATATTACATGAGGAGGTGTCATCAAGAATCATTAGATTTAGTGCTGCTGAGGCTGTTTGAACTTGATGTTTGCCATTCACTAACTCTTGTTCCATATGGAGTTACTGAATAGAAGTTGGGGTGGAGATCAAATTCCACTCTCACATGTCTGTTGTCCAGTGCGTTCAATCTCCCTGAGTGAACACAGAGCTGAGAGCATCTTCTCCCTCACCCCTCCCTCCAGTCCAGTCTCCCTGTTAAGGCCCTAAGTAACGGGAGCGCCACCTAAATGACAGTGATAAGCCCTGACCAGCACTGTTATTCTGTCTCTTTATAAACGTCAGATCATTGTGTCATTGTTAGAATTGGACCAAACAACTGAAATATGCAAGACTGTCATTCTTACTGTCATATTCTTTATCACCCCTAGGTGCTGCAGGTGCTTCAGCTGGAGAATGGCCTGCAGGTAATACAGCACAAGAAGCTGCTCAGACATGGTGATGTCTTCAGAGGTGTGGATCTTCTCCTGTTCCTCTCCACGTCTCTCTTTGCAGCCCTCAGCACCTACCAGCAGTCACTGGCGCTCGGCCCAGGATTCTGCAGCTGTCTGTATCTGTGGCAGAAGGAGTAGTACCATCAACGTCAATTCCCGTCATGTACTGGATCCGGAAACCAACTGGAATCAGAGTTCCAAATGGAAAATACCTTTTTCTGATGACGTCCTGTGAGAGATCCTTGCTGTTTTTTTGCTGAATGTCCTTTAGGATGCTCTGGAAGATGATGATGACGTTAGCCAGCCTCCTGTGTTAAGTTGGTGGCATTCAGGATGTAGCACAGGAACTGGTTGATGTTTGTGATGTAATTAGCATGGTTTGGTGAGACAGTCCAGTCATCCTCAGTTGGTAAAAAAAATTGCTCGTTTTGGGAATGTCCTTCACAAACATCAAGGATGCTTCAGATGGTTCCATAAAAAACAGGAAACTGGAAATGTTGTCTATAAAAAAAAATGTTTTTAGGGTTTATTTTTAGGGCTGGTACAATCTCAGATAGGTGAATTCTGTGCTAAAATTAATTAAAATTAAAATATGAGTTAAAATATGTACTTTGTGAGTCTCTGCCCAGTTTTATATACCTACCTCCTGAGAGCAGTTGACCACACCCAGGTCCTGTATAAGGTACTGTTTAAACCCAGCTAGGAGAGGAGCATCCAGAGCTTGTTTTCTGTATAGTCCAGCCCTGGTCACTCTCCTCCGGAGAGCCTGCTGATAACTCTTAACTACTGGGGTCCTGTAGGGATTTACTGGAACAGGACCCAACCCCAAGTCCTTCCAGGGCATCTTATTTTCCTGGGCGACATGCCATCTGGTATGGTTCATCATTAACATTACTCTCCATTTTGAGGTTTCGCCATGGGTACTACCTAGTGGGTTGGCGGGCCCACAGGAGGGGTAAGATAATTTAGACCTCATTTGGCCTCTACATCCTCAAGCAGAGCAATGGAGTTACCAGCGGGACCATGTGGAGGTAGAGGTTACTAAGTCTCCACTCCTTACCCAAGGGAGTTAAGAGAATTTCCACGCTTCATTGAATTTCTTCACTTTAACATTCAGAGCACTGGGCAGAAATCACATCGCGTTGACACCCCCCGTGGGCCTTCATGATGCTTTGTTTTAATTAAACAGTCGAATTCCCCTGGTCCGCACCAGTTCTAAGCCAGCTGCTAGACACTGGCCGAGGCCCCTTGCCGCCCGCCGGCCTTCCCTGGGCAGGAAGAGGTTGACCGACGCGCGCCTCAAGTGGGGAGATCCACGGGAAGGGCCCGACGCGTGTCTAGATTCGCCGCCGTGGATGATGGCTTGCCCCCCCGGCACCCCGGCCTTCCCGCGAGAAGGGGAGAGTGGGCTTCGACTGGGGCGCGTGAGAGGGGCCACAGCACACGGTGCCTCGTCCAGCCGAGACGCGCGCCCAGTCCGACCGATCCAGCCCTTAGAGCCAATCCTTATCCCAAAGTTATAGGATAACTTGGAGACCTGCTGCATACTACAATCTTAAATCTAAATGCATGTAAAAGCAGAGAATCAGAACTTTTATTTAATGTCTATTATCCCCAGTTTTAAACTCAGCATCATGTCTGCCTCCATAAAAATGTGTGTCCAATATTCTTTAATATTGACAAAATGGTTGGCATATTTTCATTCATATCTCCGAAACGGTGCATATTACAAGGTTTAAACCAAATGCACGTGAAAGTAGAGACTCAGATGTTTCATTTAATGTCTAATATCCCCAGTTTAAAATCTCAGCATTGTGTTTGCCTCCATAAAAATGTATTTCCAATATTTCTGAATATTGACCAAATGGATGTGTTACATTCCAATGTATGGTCCATGTGTGTTTTGTCGCTATGTTCCGCACTTCCTGACCTTGATTGTTCTTCCTCCCCCATTGGCCCATCATTACAACATTGTTTCCGTATTACATCATCCTCGTTTAGCATCTCGGCCAATCAGAGTGCAGTTTATTCAGTACATAACTTGGAGGTTTTCAGAAGGAAGGGGCCTTTCATTTGACTTCGGTCCCGCTCAGCTTAGCTTCGGTTTCATTTCGCTTTTGGTTTTGCTTTGGCTTCTTATCGTTTCGCGTGTGTGTGTATTTCGTATAGCTTCGGCTTTGTTGGTTTGTGTTTGTCTCCTTGTACTTTCGTTTGTTTGTGTTATCCATTATTTAGCCATTACCTTGCCCAGATGTATTGTATCAACCTCGGTGTTCTTTTGTACCCTGTTACTTGTGTCCACTCTCGTTTTCCCTTTGGTATTCGTAGTTCACTTGTGTATTTGTGTGAATTCTTGTGTATTGGGTTAGTTTAGGTTGTTGGGTACATTCTGCACACGTAGTTGATTTTTGTTTTAGAAACACTAGTTTAGGACGGGTGAGTGCCTTTTGTCTTGTATGGTTTTGGGTAGTCAGTGAAGGTTAGCTAGGGCATTAGAAGACGCCGAAGACAGAGTGTTTCGGGTTTTCTTCTGTAATTAGGTTAGCTTTCCCTCACTTTCTTAGCCAGCTCCATTTTTTCTTTTTTTTTCTTTTTCTTTGGCACCATTCTAGTTTCCTTACCCATTGTGTTATTGTATCCTATTACGTACCAGTCACTTATTCACCTTAAAATAATCACTTTTTGCACCAACCCTTGTTGTCACGCTTCCTAAGTCCCTAACCAGAACCCACCTGCATCCAAAAACTATTCTAAATGTTACACACCTTTACCCCTAGACACTTAGGGTCGTAACAGGATGGCTTGTTTTCATTAATATCTCCAAAATGCTGCATGTTACTAGGTTTAAACCAAGTGCACGTGAAAGCAGAGACTCAGAGCTTTCATTCAATGTCTATTATCCCCAGTTTTAAACTCAGCATCATGTCTGCATCCATAAAAATGTGTGTCCA
The DNA here is from genome assembly GCF_055471065.1 of Atractosteus spatula. Lineage (NCBI taxonomy): Eukaryota > Metazoa > Chordata > Actinopteri > Semionotiformes > Lepisosteidae > Atractosteus > Atractosteus spatula. The sequence continues at coordinate 2,152,003 of NC_142722.1, forward strand.
ATATTTTTGAATATTGAGAAAATGGATTACATATTTTCAGTAATTTCTCCAAAACTGTGTACATTACAAGATTAAAACCAAATGCATATGAAAGAAGAGACTCGGAGCTTTCATTTAATGTCTATTATCCCCAGTTTAAAAACTCAGCATCATGTCTGCCTCCATAAAAATGTGTCTCCAATATTTCTGAATATTGACAAAATGGATGTGTTATGTCCCAGAGACCCGAAACTTTCAGTTCATGCAAATGAACCCCACGGTTCAGGTCAGCATAAGTCCTGCCATCCTTAAAATATGTGTCCCCTATTTTTCAATATTGACAAAATGGATAGCATATTTTCATTCATATCTCCGAAACAGTCAGTACTGTGCTGCGTCCGGCTCCAGTTGACCTGCGAGCGGGGCTTTCTTTCCCCTGAGCTTTTTTCTTGCCCTTGGTGCTTTCAGATAGTGGGACCCAGGCCTCCTTGGCCTCGGCTGGCCAGGAAATGCCCCACCCCCCTGACAATTGGTGGGTCTCCTGGTCACCCACTAAGAACGGTTAGCCGTCTGGTCATCCATGGGACGTAGTCTTTTTCGTACACAGCACGGAGACTGCCACCTGGTCACCCCCTGACACTCAGTGGGACTTCTGGTCACCCACTATGAACGGTTAGCTGTATGGTCTCTCATCAGTCTCGAAGGGTCGTCTGGTCTCCCGGGTGACTTTGTGCGATTTTTGCCCTGCCCGGCCAGGCTGCCTGTTTCCTGGCCTCGGGTCACTGGGAGCAAGCGGGGCATCCGGGCCACCACCGGACCTCGCTTGGTCAGAAAGCGCAACAAAAGCTTGGATCGAGGGCTGACTTTCAATAGAAAATAGTGAAGAAAGATGTGAAGACGGGGGTTTGAATTTAATCCTTTCTGTATACAGTTTAGACTTCTAAGTCACAAGCTGGGGTTTATGACAGGAAAGGGGGTTAACTAATAAGGATTGCAGATGCAAGCTAGGAACCCCCCTGGGTGTAATCTTAAACTGACCATTTGGCCAGCACATCGTAAACTGGCCAAATACCATGAACCCCCCTCTTTACCATCAGACCGAGTGACGTCAGAAACGGAGAAGAAGACACTATATAACCCAAAAGTTTGTACCAGTACGGGGAACAATACTTCGGTTTTGTTGTTTCTTGCGGGAAACAAGACTTCGGCTTTATTGTTCCTTGTATGCAATAAACTCATCTGTTTTACTTCATCTCTGGATCAAGAACCTTATTCTTTCTGTTACAACAAATTTGGCGTAGTCGGCGGATGCTCCAGAAGGCACAGAACTTCCCATCGGCAGGAGAGACGGTCAGCGCGCACATTACTAAGAGGTAAGGACTCCTCTTTTATTTAAAAGTCCCGACTCTCTCTGACTGATTGGGAAGTCTCTGCTCCCTGCGAGAATCGCCCGAGATGACGGAGTAAACGTGAGTTCCCGAATTCCTCTGGCCCGGGGAAGACACTGGTGTATGTAATGGGTTGTTTGCTGTAAGCCCAGAATTTGGTCTGGCAGGCGGTCCGCGGTATTGTGTACAGGCGTTCGAAGCTGGTGTATGCCTTAATTGCGCGTGGAGTTTTTGAACGGGTTTTGGACCTTTACCGCAAAGTTCAGGATCGGTGTGGGCCTTAATTGCGCCTGGGGTTCTGGAGCAAGTGGTGCATTAAATGCACATAGTTCAGGACTGGTGTGGGCCTTAATTGCGCCCGGAGTTCTGAAGGTCAGGACTGGTGTGGGCCTTAATTGCGCCCGGAGTTCTGAGGCTCAGGATCGGTGTGGGCCTTAATTGCGCCCGGGGTTCTGGAGCTGAGTGGTGTATTAAATGCACGTATAATCCAGGATTGGTGTGGGCCTTAATTGCGCCCGGGGTCCTGAGATTAGCTACGCCTTGATCGTGCACGGATTGGCGTGGCGTGGTTTTTTGTTTTAAAGGAAACAGAAGTAGGAGGTATATATATGTATATTTTTGGTGTTTTCCTTGTTTGTGAAATACATATACACACGCACGACACTAACATAAACACACCTCATAATAAAAGAGCAAAGCATTAAGTAACAGGATTTAAAGGACGTTGAGACCCGAGAATCGCCCTGATTGAGCTCAGTGTGTAAGTCCACCCCGGGGCAAAAGCAGCGATGCTGGCGTTCTGGGGATGGTGAATTACTGATCAAGAAAGGAGGTTTTCGAGGTCTCGTTCCTTACTTGTGAACAGTGCGGTGTAAGTCCTCTCTAAAGTCTCTGAGAGGCATTTAGATCTGGAGGTAACAGACGCCCTTAGCTGAATGAGCTGTTACCTCACACATGACAAAAGTAAATCTTAAAGAAACCAAACGTGTGCTAATTGGGTGTTTGAGAAAGTGGTGGAAGTATCTGATTACATATCGGAAAAGTGTAAGTTAACTGAAAGGGAAGAAAAATATAGGAAGAAGCTGAGTCTGTCAGAAGGAGTTTGGGGCGAAGATGCCTGTAAAAATGCGTATGAACATTGGAACAAAAACAAAGATTTAGCTGCAGCCCTGGTGATCGGCCGACACCTGAGGTGGCAGATTAGCATGAAGGAGAAATCAGAATGGGATAAAAAAGAGAAGGAGTTCACAGAAAAAATAAAAGCGTTAAATGAGAGGAAAGATAATGTATTCGCGGCAAAAGAGGAACTAGAAAAAAAGCTAAAAGAGGCAGTACAGGAGAATGAGAAACTAAAGAAGGAATTAGCTCCTGGTCACGCTGCACTGGTAAATGTGCTACAGCCGGCGACTAAGTTATATCCTGCTCTCCCACAGGGGAACAAACAGGCAGGAAACGAAAATAATTGGGATCAATTCCCACAGTGGCCATATGGAGATGGGGGGTCTGATTGGGATAACACTTGGTATGAGTGTGATAAAGACGGATCAGGGTCTCCCCTGTTAGAGGGAGGGCGCCCGCAGATCTGTACTCTCACTCGAAGTGGGAAAGGACTTGATGTAGCAGGGGCTGGCGCCGTTGATGACAGCGCCACTCTAACTCCGTCTCGCACCCCGCCGAGGGGGTCCGTTCTCGCACCTACCTTCCCTGAACCCCCAATACGATCAAATCCAAAACCGGAGGATATTGACTGGTGGGCTAGAGAAGTACCGCACCCAAAATTAGGGATGCAGCGAACCTGGAGTGCGCTTCAGGAATTAAAAGATACTTATGGTATCTCCCCCCTGACTGCCGCTATGATCCTCAGAAGGACAGGGGAAAAGCGTGTCGGAGAACTTAAACAATTGTGTGAGGATAACTGCAGGGGAGGGCGATGGGAATGGGTTTGGCGATGGCTTAAACAAAATTATCCACCAAAGACAGATTGGAAAAAGATATCTGCATGTCAGCAAAAAGAAAGCGAGGATGTGGCTGACTTCACTGACCGCTTCGTCACACTCTGGCTGGAATGCTCAGGATTAAGTGACGAAGATGATGTGAATAGCGACGCCTCTGCTGTGATTAAACAAATTATATAGTCAAAGCCCTTCAGTTAAAAGAGCCCGAAATAGGGCAAGATACGAACAAACAGTTTGAGGAAATAGTTAAAATGGCACGGCAAATCGAGAGAAATATGTATGTAAAGGTGCGGGCAATACAAACAGGGTGGACACCCCCCATACTGAAGGGTGGAGCTGGCCCTGACACCCGACTAAGTCCAAAAGGCGAAATTACAAATCGGTGCCATTATTGTAAAAGTTTCGGACATTGGCAAAAGAATTGCAAAAAGCGATTAGCCAGTGATACCGCGGAAGATACCGCGATCCCCCTTTCAATCCCTCGAATCGAGAGGGGCAAAAAAGCCTGTTGTCACAATTACAGGATTTGAGCGAAGCAGACAAACGCGCTATCAGGGATCTTTTAAACTAGGACTCCCCCTAGTGGCCTCCCTACGCCTATCTCAGGAGCTGAGTGAAAAAGAGCTCAAATTACAATGCACGATTAATGGGATTCAAATGTCACTTTTATGGGACACTGGGGCTCAATTATCTTGTTTATCTGAACAGTCAGCCAAACGGTGTGCTGTCATGTTCACAGGGAGGGAGTTGGAGGCCACTGGTGTAGGGGGCAATCGAATAACACTCAGAGAAACTCAAAAACTCACGATTAGACTAGGAGATGGGGAGGTAACATTTAACGCTGTCATGTGGGTAGGACCTACCCCAGATCTGTTGGGATGGGATGCTCTGAAATACCTACAAGGGGTTACATTAACCGTACATGAGGAGAGGGTGGAGGTAAACATCTGGTCCCTCCAAAAAGACGAACTAAAAGGGCATTCAATTTGGACTATGGATAAGGACGAATGCGGGCTTCTGGATATGGAACCCGCCACATTTACTGGGAAATCCCCACCATACACAAAGCCATATAAAATCAACAAAGAGGCGGAGGAAGGGGTTCGACCAGTAATACAAAAACTATTGGCTCAAGGCATTGTACGAAAAACACATAGTACAAGCAACAGTCCAATATGGCCTGTAAAGAAAGCCAGCGGAGCATGGCGATTCACAGTTGATTACTCAAAAGCTAATCAACACATCAACCGTCTCACCCCCTTGGTAGCAGACCCCTCTGCTATTTTTCAACTACTGTCCCCTGAGCACCAGGTGTTTTCAGTAATTGACATGGCTAATGGGTTCTGGTCTGTTCCTCTACACCCAGAGGTACAAGATTGGTTCGCTTTTGTTGTAGATGGAGAACAATATACTTGGACCAGGTTACCACAGGGGTTTCATAACAGCCCCACCGTGTATCACATGGCACTTCGGAGGCATCTCCGGGAGTTGCCTCAAGTGTCCTCCGTCGTTATCCAATATGTGGATGATATTTTAATCGCGTCTCCTGACGAGGAAACCCACAAGAAGGACCTCCAAATTATTCTCGACCATTTAGTTAAAAAAGGACACAAGGCTAGTTATAGCAAAGCACAGTTATGCCTAGACACCGTAATTTACTTGGGACAGAAGATTAGTCAGGGAAAAAGGGAATTGACAGAAGATTGGGCCCAGGCAATCCGAACACACCCTAGTCCCAACATGGTGAGAGAGCTCCGATCATTTCTGGGTCTGTGCAATTTCAATAGAAATTGCTTTTTCTGAAAGGGCCAAACCACTTACAGACCTAATAAAGGGGGGAGGGAGGTCCCTTGATCCTATTGCTTGGAGTCCTGAAGCTGAACACGCTTTTAATGATTTAAAACAAGCTCTGTTACAGGCTCCTGCATTGGGGTTTCCTCAGACAGATCAACCATTCTACCTCTACGTAAGTGAAAAGAATGGATTTTGGACAGCTGTACTAACACAGGAACATGGGGGTAGGTACCGCCCGGTAGGGTATTACTCTGGATCCTTGGACGAGGTAGCCAGGGGCTGGGGACCATGTCTACGAGCCGTTCAGGCCGTCTGTCTAGCAGTACAGGCAGTCAATAACATAGTGCTAGATCAACAACTGATTGTTCGATGCCCACATGCGGTACACACCCTCATGTCCCTGAATCGGGTCAGTCAGGTTAATGCAATACGATGGAGCAAGTGGCAGGTCTTGTTAGAGGCTCCAAATATTACCATTCAAATATTACCATACCATTCCAATGTCATGGAGCTCTAAATCCAGCCACATTGTTACCTGACCCATCAGAAGCCTATATGTTAGAACACAGCTGTGATGTTTGGGCAATGGGAGAAGATGAGGGCATCAAAATAGCCGAGCAACCACTAAGGAATGAAGACCTCATCCTCTTCACTGATGGAACTTCATTCATAAATTCTAGTGGGGAGAAGAAAGCGGGTTGGGCTGTGACTACAGAACATGATATCCAATGTGGGGGAAGATTTGAGGTACCCACGTCAGCACAGCGAGCTGAACTGAGAGCTTTGGTGGAAGCCTGTAAATTAGCAAAAGGCAAGACCACCACAATATACACAGACTCACATTTGGAGTATGCCATGACTTTGGAAGGTTATGGAGTAATAGGGATTTTTTAACCTCTGCTGGCACTCCGGTAAAGAATGCGGATCTGGTGTCTGAGCTGCTTGCGGCTCTCCAACTCCCAAAGCAGGTAGCTGTAGTCAAATGTAAGGGCCACAGCAGAGAGGACACTCCCGAGGCCAGGGGCAATAAGCTGGCAGACTGGACAGCACGTCAAGCTGCCCTGGGGCAATGGGAGGAGTGGTCTATAGAAAAACCTCTTCAGATTATTTCAGTTTGCACAGTGAACATACAGGCACTCTGGACGGAACAGCTCAGCGAGCTCCAGGCCCAGGCCCCAAGGATTGAGAAATGGACCTGGATGGAACGCAATGTGGGGCTGCAGAAGGATGGGACCTGGAGGTGCCAGCGTACAGGCAGACCCGCCTGCCCCAAGCAACTAATGCCCTACCTGGCACAGCAAATACACTCCACAGGGCACCCAGGTGTTAGCCAAATGACTCGACGCTTTGCTCAGAGCTGGGTGGGCACAGGCTTCACACCCTTCGCAGCTGATGTGGTACAACGCTGTGGAGAGTGCCAAAAAGCCTCTGGAGCACCGCCGGTTCGGGCTCCTAATCTACGACGTCCTGCACCCGAGGGGCCCTTTAGACACTGGCAAATAGACTATTGTTCACTGCCACCCTGTAAAGGGAAAACAGGTCTCCTAGTGATGGTGGACCAGTTTTCTAGATGGGTGGAGGCTGTCCCTGTCAAACGAGAGACTGCGCTGACAACTGCCAAATATCTTGTGACAGAAGTAATTCCCCGATGGGGACTCCCGTGTCTCATAGACTCAGACAAGGGCACACATTTTACTGGAAAAGTGTGTCAGGTGGTGGCAGACCTACAAGGGATCAAATGGGACCTGCATTGCCCTCATCACCCGCAGTCCTCCAGCATGGTGGAACGGGTGAACCGAACATTGAAAGCTAAATTGACAAAGTACCACCTGGGAGGGATCCCCTGGGTGGATGCATTGCCCGCCGTACTGTGCAGCATCTGGGCTGGGACAAATCGAATAGTGGGGCTGAGCCTGTTTGAGGTGATCACGGGGCGTCCCATGAGACTGAATGACTCTCCAGGACATGACAGAGTAGGCTTGAGTATACTAACTGATTCTCTGTTACAGTATTGCAAGTTGCTGACAGAGGCCACCCAAGGAGCCCGCGAGCAGGTCCTGGAGGCGTGGGGACCACCACCTGAAGGAGGGCACGACCTCATCCCAGGAGAGTGGGTGTGGATCAGGAAATTTCCCTCACAGGTTCTCCAGCCCAGGTGGGACGGACCCTACCAGATCCTGTTGACAACCGAGTCTGCGGTTCGAGTGGAAGGAAAAGATCGCTGGATCCACGCGTCACACTGCCGACGAGCCTCATCCCCAGTTACAGACTCAGAATGAAATAATTTCTGTTAATAACGATAATTGTTGCTGTAGGACTATGTTCCACAGGGATTAATGATCATCTCTCCCACAAAGGAGAACATGGAATTAATTCCTTTTTAGGCTCTCCTATCTGACAGCTAAGAAAACCAACCAAAGTGCCTGCTGGGTGTGTGCCGCATTACCCAAATATGTACAGGGAGGACTTCCTATGGGGGCCATTCCTTGGCGTCTCGAAGAAGTCATAGGAATGATCATTTGGAGAGATAATATAGGAGATTTTAATATGACAAACTATGGGGGTTGCCATAACACGACTTTAACTTGCACAACATTACAATATCTACAGGAGCGAGGCTTAGAGCCCACGAGTTTCACAGGCTCTTACGCTCCTAAGTATAACAGAAGCCATACACCACCATACCTGACTCTAAATAAGGAACGTGAGGGAAACATATGTTTTCAGCACACTAATGGTCTGCACTTGGTTGGATGGAGTCGTTGCAACCTTACCATCGCTGCAGATATATCCACCTCTACCTTCCAAATTCCAGGATGGGATCGGCACACCCCACAATTCGGTATAAGCTTCTTATTTTCAGAGGCATGGGGAGCGCCAAACGGAACATATTTCATTTGTGGAAAACGAGCCTACCCATGGTTGCCAGCCCAGTGGTCTGGCTCATGTTATTTAGGATATGTGGTTCCTCATATCCGTGTTCAAACCCACAGCCCCTTCGGACCTAACCACAGACCACAAAGAAAATTGGCTGATTGGGAATATTATTTAGGTATAATATTTCCACAAGCCGGCATGAACTTTCTGAGTCGAGAGTTAATTCAAATGGCCTCGACTTTAGAGGAATTAGCAAATTCTACCTCATCTAGTCTGAAGGCTGTTAATGATGAGATGGTAGCCCTCAGAACAGTGGCCATGCAGAACCGACTAGCTTTAGATTATGTACTGGCGGCCCAAGGAGGAACTTGTGCAGTAATTGGCACTGAATGCTGCACATATATTCCTGATAATTCTGAGCACATCTCAGATCTGGCCCAACACATTTACAATGAGGGACAGAAATATCAGGACTATTATACTGAAAATTGGGGAATTGGGTCTTGGGTAAAGTCTGTGTTTGGGGCCTGGGGTGGAACCTTTTTACAGTGTTTATTTGTAGGAATAGTTTTGCTTATATGTGTAATTGTAATCATCACGTGCACAAAAACATGTATCACATCTTGCTATAACCGTGGAACGTACAATGTCATGGCAATACATACCTGTTCACCTAGAAAGAAAAGATCTGCCCTGACATTGTATGTATAAAATAGGCTACACTGACGTATGCCGTATTTTATAAGGGGGGAATGAAGAAAGATGTGAAGACGGGGGTTTGAATTTAATCCTTTCTGTATACAGTTTAGACTTCTAAGTCACAAGCTGGGGTTTATGGCAGGAAAGGGGGTTAACTAATAAGGATTGCAGATGCAAGCTAGGAACCCCCCTGGGTGTAATCTTAAACTGACCATTTGGCCAGGACATCGTAAACTGGCCAAATACCATGACCCCCCTCTTTACCATCAGACCGAGTGACGTCAGAAATGGAGAAGAAGACACTATATAACCCAAAAGTTTGTACCAGTACGGGGAACAATACTTCAGTTTTGTTATTTCTTGCGGGAAACAAGACTTCGGCTTTATTGTTCCTTGCATGCAATAAACTCATCTGTTTTACTTCATCTCGGGATCAAGAACCTTATTCTTTCTGTTACAACAATAGCGAGGTGGCTGCTCTGCTACGTACGACACCCTGACCCAGAATTAGGTCGTCTGCGAATGATTTATCTCGTACTGAACAGGATTACTATTGCAACAACACATCATCAGTAGGGTAAAACTAACCTACTATTAACTATTAGTGGGTGAACAATTCAACACTTGGTGAATTCTGCTTCACAATGATAGGAAGAGCCGACATCGAAGGATCAAAAAGCGACGTTGCCATTAACGCTTGGCCGCCGCATTCCAGTTATCCTTGTGGTAAGTTTTCTGACACCTCCTGCTTAAAACCCCAACAATCAGAAGGATTGTGAGGCCCCACTTTCACGGTCTGTATTCATACTGAAAATCAAGATCAAGCGAGCTTTTGCCCTTCTGCTCCACGGGAGGTTTCTGTCCTCCCTGAGCTCGCCTTAGGATACCTGCATTGCTGTTTGACAGGTGTACCGCCCCAGTCAAACTCCCCACCTGCTTCTGTTCCCGGAGCGGGTCGCGGCTGGCAGGTGAAAGAAACAAGAGCCTGTGTGGGGCTCGCCCTCCCGCCACACCAGGTAAGTGAGGAAAAGATAAGAGTAGTGGTATTTCACCGGCAGTGCCCCCAGGAGGGGGGGCTCCCATTTATTCTACACCTCTCATGTCTCTTCACAGTGCCAGACTAGAGTGAAGCTCAACAGGGTCTGCTTTCCCCACTGATTCCGCCAAGCCCGTTCCCTGCGCTGTGGGTTCGCTAGATAGTAGGTAGGGACAGTGGGAATCTCGTTCATCCATTCATGCACGTCACTAAATAGATGACGAGGTATTTGGCTATTTATAATCACCAGATTAACTGGTTTCTTTTCTGGGTTCAGTGGCCCCTCCACTTAATCATCCAAAATGATGCTTGCAAGACGGCATCTGGGATGACACACCCACCAATGGCTTTGAGTGCTCCCATGCCGGTTGTAATCATTATGAGATCCCCAAGTCAAGGAGGGTTGTCTAGTTCAAGTTCCCACCAGTCATTTTCAGTCCCAGCTAGGGTAGGGCTGTAAAGGGCAGGACCTAGCTAGATGCCAGCAAGGGGGTTATAGCTGTGATTTTAATTCAGCAAAAGGGTTAACATTTTTCGGTTATATACAAAGGTACATAATATAACATTGAAGTACATTTTATAGTTACATTATATACATCTGAGTTAGCTTCCTACACTGGCTATGTCCCTGACCTCTACAAACGATATATTGATGACTGCGTCGGTGCCGCCACATGCTCCAACGATCAGCTTGAGTTCTTCCTGCACCATTTCACCAACTTCCACCCGTCCCTCAAATATACGATTAACATATCTTCCACTACTCTTCCGTTTCTAGACATCCACTTGTCTATCAACTACCCCCGACTGTCCACTTCAGTTTATTACAAACCCACGGATTCACACAGCTACCTCCTGTACAGCTCATTTCACCCCAACCACACTAAAAACTCTCTTCCTTTTTCACAGTTCCTTAGGTTACGACGATTATGCAGCGACGACATCGACTTCGAGAACCAAGCCCTCGAAATGTACTCATTTTTCATCAACAGAGGATACCCCAGCAGTGTGATTGACAGGGCCCTTGCCCGAGCCAAAAACACCCCCCGGACCATCAACCCGATCAGGAACTCCCGCCGTAACAACCGCATTCCTTTGGTGCTTCCTTACCACCCTAACACACTTCCTATCCCCTGGACCATTAACCACAACTTTTCCATCCTACAGGATGATCCCTCCATTGGGGCCCTCTTTTCTGATCGCCCTATCATCTCATATCGCCGACCACCTAATCTGCGTAACCTCCTTGTTCACAGCTCCCTTGACCGCCCTCAACAACCATCCACACCAGGCACTTTCCCTTGCAACAGAGCTCGCTGTATCACCTGCAAATACACAGCCACCACCACACTCATTCAAGGCCCCTCAGGACAATTCCGGATCACCCAGACAGCATCTTGTACCTCCAGCAACCTTATTTACTGTATCTCTTGCAGTAAATGCCCAGCCATCTACATTGGAGAAACAGGAAGGAGACTCGGAGACCGTTTCAGAGAACACGTCAGGGCTGTAAAGATTAAAGATCTCTCCAAGCCCATTGTTTCTCATTTCACCTCTGAAAGCCACGACCACTCTAATCTCTCCGTCTGTGTTCTCAAAGACGGTTTTCCGAACTCATACATCAGAAAGACCACCGAAACTAAAATTATTCTGCAGCTAGGATCATACCTTCTCCCTTCCCTTAACGACAGACTACTGTTCTTTTAAATTTTCTCCATTCATTGGAAGTTTCATTTCACACCTCTCTGCACCCATTCTGACTTCACACCTCTTGATTGGCCTCTCTTTCTGTCCCCTGCTCCCACCTCTCACTCCTCCTCCCTCCCAACCTTTGTTCTCCCGCTACTTTACCTCTGCCTACTGCCCTGTCTCTCTCACACCTGAAGAAGGCTCCACGGCCGAAACGTTGTGTTCTCTTTCTTCTTTTTTTCAGCATGGAATAAATCTATTACTTGTTCCTTTACTTTCTCCCTTGCTGCCTCCTTTAGTGTGTGTAGGATCTGTTCATATTGTATTGTTACATCGATTACTATTGATTCTTTGTTTTCTGTGAAAATGAGGTTGGGCTTTCTCAGTTCATTTGATCCTTCGAGTCTGAAATGTGGTTCTTTTCTGACTTCCCAATTCTGTTCTTTAGCCTCTTCGGTTAAAATGTTGCAGATCTTGTTGAGTCTTTAATCTAGCACTTTGAACGCTAGGGCATTGTCCAAGTATATGTGAGCATGTTTCGGTTTTCTCTTAGCACTTGTGACAGAGTGTTGGGTATCCCCTTTGACCTCTGTTCAAGCTTTCCCTGGTGGGATATACATTAGCCCGAAGTTGAAGTGCTGCGATATAGTGTCTTTCTTTGAAACCTTTGTGATGCGCAAGCCAGGAGTTACTGTCAGGGTCATCTTTGAAGTTTTTAATTCCTGTTCCTTGAACATGTAATTTTGTCCAGTTCTCAAATTCGTCATTACGCCAGTTACATGGAGTCTTGAATTTTGGTTTTTGGTTGGGACTGGGTTCCCATCCCACTGGAAGCAGTATATCCTCTGACTGCACTGTTAAGGTTGTTGGGTTGTTTAGTTCCGGGATTTTGCTAACATCACCTCCAACCTGGATCCAAAGTTTCTGGAGTTTTACTTGTGCTTCTTCCGATTGCATCAGAGTGCTGATGATAGGATCCGATGACATAGCCATACACGATTCATTGAATTTCTTCACTTTGACATTCAGAGCACTGGGCAGAAATCACATCGCATCAACACCCGCTGCGGGCCTTCACGATGCTTTGTTTTAAACAGTCTAATTCCACTGGTCTGCACCAGTTCTAAGCCAGCTGCTAGACACCTAGACACTGGTCGAGGCCGCCCGCCACCTGCAGGCAATCCCCCCGTCGCTGCAGATGATGGCTTATCCCCCCTGGCACCCTGGCCTTCCCCCACGAGCAGGGGAGGAGGAGCTCCAACCAGGGTGCGTGAGAGGGGCTGCCGGCATGTTAGAACAATGTAGGTAAGGGAAATCAGCAAGTCAGATCCATAGCTTCGGGATAAGGATTGGCTCTAATGGCTGGGTCGGTCGGGATGGGGTGTGAAGCGGGGCTGGGCGCGAGTCTCTGCTGGACAAGGCAATATGCACCGCGGCCCCTCTCGCACGCACCGGTCGGAGCCGGGTGCTGCGGATCTGCAGTCTGGCCGACGGGTCTTTTAAGAAATGATCAATTCTGGATCATGTCAAATGAGTAGGAAAAGTGTATTTAGTGAAGTGTTTAGCAGTGATCCTGTGGCTCTGCCCTCAGTACTACTGTAAGTGATTGATATATTTTATGTCATGTGTGGGTGTTTGTCCCAGGTATTAATCATAGGCAGTGTCAACAGAACAGAGTTGCATACGTCAGAGTACTTCAGAGTTCCATACTGCCTAAACATAAGCAGTTCTTGCAGAGTAGATTATATCATAGCACAAAGGTAACAGCGAAACCGCACTACAACATGACTGTTTTGCCTTTTCATTTAGAAAAAAAAAGTCTTCTTTAAAATTCAATGCATTTCTATTCCTTTTACCTTTTCTCAGTTTTGGCTTTTCTAACTTGTAAGGACAATATCTCCACCTTGTGGTCATTGTTAGTAATGTCTTATTTTGAGTGAACATTATTTCAATTCTCTATTTGGTGATTTTATTTTTATTGATTTGAATTATGCATTCAGTAGTGCTAGATTTTTTTAAATTGAAGACCACTACTATACATAATATGAGTTTATTTAAAAAATAAAATGAAAGGATGCATTTTTATGAGGAAACAATGTTGATATTCCCGTGATAATCTTCCTTAGATCATGTATTGCATCATTAGGACACTTTGTGGGCTTGAACTACAAAGATTTTCCTGTTCAATGGTAGAAGATAAATAAAAAAAGCATTTATTTTAATTAGACTTGTTTTTTAAAACACATGTAATAATTTATTGAATTAACATAAGTGAAATAAAAACATTTTAAAATCATACTTTTAGCATATTTAGTCCCAAATGCACAATGCAATGAAACATTCATAGGTGTGTCTTGAAGGGCACAGTGTTCCATAATCCAGAGTGCTTCAGAGTTCCATACTGCCAAAACATAAGCAGCTCTGGCATTGTAGACCACATAATAGCACAAAGTTAACAGCAATACCACACTACAGCATAACTGTTTTGCTTTTTAATTTAGAAATAAAAGCAGTATTTTTTTCAAATTCAATGCATTTCTGTTCCTTTTACCTTAACACAATTTTGCCAGTCTTTACGTGGGAAGACAATATCTCCACCTTGTGGTCATTGTTGGTAATGTCTTACTTTGAGGGCAGGTTTTTATTTCAATTCTCTAATAGGTGATTTTAATGTTATAGATTTGAATTCTGAATTCAGCAGTGCAAGATTTTTTTTTCAAGTTCAATGGAACTATCATAGTAACGTAAGTTTCTTTAAAAAAAATAAAGTGAAATGAATGGAATACATTTTTATGAGGAAACATACTTATATTCCCATGATAATCTTTCTTAGTTCATGTATTGCATTTAAACACTTTGTGGGCTTGAAAAACAATTTTTCTGTTCTGTGATACAAGATAAATAAAAACAAAAGTATTTATTTTTATTAGTTTTTTATAATCAACACTTAAGATCTGATTTCATTAACATATGTGAAAAAATACATTGCATAATGCAATGAACAAAGTATTGCTTACAGGCCTCTGAGACAGAGTACTATGCTTCTTGACACATACCTGTGCTTGTTGCAAAAATTACCGTATTTTACTATAGCTTACATTTTGCCTGCAGATCTGCAGTCGGGCGACAGGTGTTTTAAGAAATGACAAATTCTGGATTATGTCAAAGGAGCAGGAGAAGTGTATTCAGTGAAGTGTTTGCAGTGATTCTGTATTGCCCAGGGCAATAATCAGGATAGGATTTTGCTCCAGATTGGCCAGAGATAGTGTTGTGAAGTACAGCAACCCACAGGATCACAAGGGTAGAGCCACAGCACTGTTTCTTTTTAAAAAACCAACATATACAGGTATGAAGCAATCATATTGTAGCAGGAGTGACATTGATTAAGTGCTTGCATTACAGGACTTGTGGAATCTATAGGGTATGATGTCCACTTCAGAGCCCAGTATATCAAACGCCTAGCTGTAAGTCTGGCATGTTGCACCACAGAATCACTTTTAAACCTTACCTCTGGTATACTTAGTTCCTATTGCTCAATTCATGAAGAAAGTATTGCTTACCGGTGTCTGACATAGAGCACTGTGACACCCTGTGCATGTTTCATGAATTATCACATTTTACTAGAGCTTACATTTTGGCTGCAGACCTGCAGTCTGGCCGACAGGTCTTTTAAGAAATGACAAATTCTGGATCATGTCAAAGGAGCAGGAAAACTGTAATCAGTGAAGTGTTAGCAGTTGTTACGACCCCAAGTATCTAGGGGTAAAGGGGTGTAACATTTAGGATAATGTTTGGATGCAGGTGGGTTCTGGTGAGGGACTTAGGAAGCGTGACAACAAGGGTTGGTGCAGAAAGTGATTATTTAAAAGGTGAATAAGTGACTGGTGCATAATAAGACACAATAACACACAGGGGTAGGGAACTAGAGTGGTGCCAAAAAAAAAAGAAAACAACAAGTAAAATGGAGTTGGCTAAGAAAGTGAGGGAAGCTGACCTAACTACAAAAGAAAACTCGAAACACACGGTCTTCGAACGCCCTAGCTAACCTTCACTGCCTTCCCAAAACCATACAAGACAAAAGGCACTCACCCGTCCTAAACTAATGTTTCTAAAACAAAAATCAACTACGTGTGCAGAATGTACCCGACAACCCAAACTAACCCTATACACAAAAGCTCACACAAATACACAGGTGA
Organism: Atractosteus spatula; assembly: GCF_055471065.1. Classification (NCBI taxonomy): domain Eukaryota; kingdom Metazoa; phylum Chordata; class Actinopteri; order Semionotiformes; family Lepisosteidae; genus Atractosteus; species Atractosteus spatula. The sequence goes on from NC_142722.1 coordinate 2,167,616, forward strand.
ACTAGGAATACAAATAAGGGAAACGAGAGTAGACAACAGGAACGGGGTACAAAATAACACAGAGGTTGATAACACGTTAGGGCAAGGTAATGGCAAAATAAATGATAAACACAAACCAACGAAAGTACTAGGAAAACACAAACCAACAAAGGCCGCAGCTATACAAAAAAAATAGCCGAAGCCGAAGCCGAGCGTGACCAAACCAAAGGCACTTTCCTCTTGAAAACCTCCAACTAATATACTGAATTATCTGCTTTCTGACTGGCCGAGAGTTAATTGAAGATGATGTCACACAGAAACAATGATGTAATTATGGACCAATGGGGGAGGGAGAACAATCAAGGTTACATCCCACACACTGGGATGTAACACCCCCACCCATAAAAACAAACAAATAATGTTTGTGAAAGCATAGGAAAAAAGAAACAATAGGCTGAATAATACGCTTATGTGTCATACAATCAGCAATGATATGCCCTTTTCTATGACAATAAAAACATTCGCGTGTTTCTGACAAACGTGATGCTTTAATTGTAGTCAGAATTTCTCCAGGTGGTATTCTAGTTTTAGGCAGAGTCTTTTGCGGGTGTGCAGATGTAAAAACGGTTTTGTGCATGAGCACAAACTCATCTGCCAAAACAGCTGCTTGCGATAAGGAAGTTACTTTTTGTTCGTTCAAATAGACAGCAACGCGTTGAGGCAAACAGTTCTTAAATTCTTCTAATAACATTAACTCGTGCAATGAGTTAAAGTAGCTCACTTTACTGGCTACACACCATTTATCAAAGAGAATTCCCTTGTCTCTAGTGAATTCAACAAATGTTTGGCCTGACACTTTAAGATGATTTTGAAATCGTTGTCTATTAACTTCAGGAACTAATTCGTAAGCCCATAATATAGCAGCTTTCACAATATCATTATGCAAACTTTCTTCCAGAGAAAGTGTAGAGCAAACTTCCGGAGCCTTGCCCACTAGTTTACACTGCAAAAGCAGTGACCAGACCTCCTGGTGTTGGTGTTGAGCCATGGTTATATGATGTAATCATTTATTTTATGTTATTTTATTATTTTATTTTTGTGAACTTCCCCAAAATTAGTTCCGTTTTTATGTATATAGTTGGCTTTGCGACATACCTTGGGATTTGTTGTTGGTGGGGCGTCAATTAAGGTGCACCCTGGGCGTCATAGGTGTCACGTTTTTCTGGTGATTTCTCAGACACGTCGTAGACGCCAACCAGGTAAGACGCACGTTACTGTCTCTCTCCAACGAACTTATGTGACTTTATTTTAATCAATTTATTTTCTGTTTTAAATGATTACTAGTGTGGCGTAATATATTGGTAACCATGTGACGAAGACTGTGTCGCATTATTAGGTTGCACGTAATGTTTTATTTGATTAATTAGAAAATTAGGATGTCTGATCTGGAGGGCCTGTTGCGATATGCTAACGTACCATAATGGAGTGTAGTGTGGTGCTAGCGACACGTGGTCATGCAGGTTAGCATGCGAGCGTTATTTTTTTAATTTATTTTTATTACATATTCATGCGGTGATATTATATATCTTATTTCTGTGAATATTACAGTTGTGTGCCAAATTAATCACGGTAGTGCATAAAGGTTATGTTTAATGTATTATACGGTGTTTAACCACATGTTATATTTTGCTAAGCAGGAGAGAGACATTTAGTGTGTGTAACGGCCATGTGTTTTATGTTCTATAAGGCATGTTGTCCATTTTGTTATCATTTTTTTCTTTCTTATTTAATATTTTAGGTGTGTCGATTTTATTAACCAAATGTTAACGTACAACACTGGAAAAGGTGCATTCTAGAGTTAGATAACGGGTATTGGCTTATATCGTGGATAGTACGTATAATGTGATGATAGATAAAACATGGGAAAAGAAAGGGGCCATTTATGCGTGTATTACAATCATTGTAATTGATTTGATATTGATGTGATATATATGTAGTCATGTGAATGTACATAGATGGTGGGTATTGTGTTAATAATATATTATATAATTACATTTATATATGTAATCTATTATTTTTATATATCATTCTTTATATTGTTAGATCTTATATATCTTATCATTCTAGATATTATTATTATTCTGTTATTTTGTATAATATGATTATAAGGAGAGTCTTGGACGCATTGTGGATGCCAATCGGGAGAGAGAGACATTTAGCGTGTTTTATGCATGTTTTATGTTCTATAAGGAAATAAAATCGCAGACCTCTACCTGGTGTCCCCGGGTGTTCATTTGACACAATGCAGAGAAAGCCGTCCGCTAAAAAGGCGCAACTCAAATTCTACCTGGTGTGCCTGGGCTTATTCCTGCGCCTCTATTTGCAAGCAGGCCAGATGAACTTTCAGGCAAATCTCAATTTTTGACCCACTGGAGACCGGAGAGAACGGTTCAAAGGGGGGTAATGTGGCCTTGACGTCTGCCTCCGTTAAGTCTTTAGCCACCACCTGCACCTCAATGTGTTCTTCCCTAGCCATAGCAGGTTTAGCATCAGCCCCAGGAGAACCAGCGTCCTTGCTCGCTAGTGCAAAGACCTCTAATTCCACCAATTTATCAATCACAGCTCTCTTGATGTTCCTTTTAAGAGCTTGCGTTGATACCTGAATCTGGAAGTGATCAGCAATTTGGAGTAATTCGTCCTTCCTACACCTCTCCAGCTGCTCAAAGGAAGGCTCCTCCACAAACATTCGCAAATCGAAAGTAGCCATAACTACCTTGTCAAAAACACAATCCACAAATCAGAATCCTATACCAGTCCTTATTCCTAAACAAATACCCAATAACGCTAACCAGTCCCAAAATGCACAAAAGTACAAACACCAAAATTCTGCAACCAAAAAAGAAATCCTTAACACTTGGATTTGATCTCTCGGACGAGCCCCAAAAAATGTTACGACCCCAAGTGTCTAGGGGTAAAGGGATGTAACATTTAGGATAATTTTTGGATGCAGGTGGGTTCTGGTGAGGGATTTAGGAAGTGTGACAAGGGTTGGTGCCAAAAGTGATTATTTTAAGGTGAATAAGTTACTGGTATGTGATAAGACACAATAACACACAGGGTAAGGGAACTATAGTAGTGCCAAAGAAAAGAAAACAACAAATAAAATGGAACTGGCTAAGAAGGTGAGGGAAAGCTAACCTAACTACTAAAGAAAACCCGAAACATACGGTCTTCGGCGTCTTCAAGCGCCCTAGCTAACCTTCACTGACTTCCCAAAACCATACAAGAAAGCGACACTCACCCGTCCTAAACTAGTGTTAATAATACAAAAATCAACTATGTGTGCAGAATGTTCCTGACTAACTTACTCTATACACAAAAGTTCACACAAATACACAAGTGAACTAAGAATACAATTAAGGGAAAATGAGAGTAGACAACAGGAACAGGGTACAAAAGAACACAGAGGTTGATAACACGTTAGGGCAAGGTAATGGCAAAATAAATGATAAACACAAACAAACAAACGAAAGTACAAGGAAAACACAAACCAACAAAGGCGAAAGCAAAAACCAAAAGCGAAACAAAACTGAAGCCTAGCCAAGCAGAACCGAAGTCAAACGAACGGCCCCTTCGTTCTGAAAACCTCCAACTGATATACTGAATAATCTGCGTTCTGATTAGCTGAGAGTTAATTGACGATGATGTCAGACCGAAACAATGATGTAATGATGGACCAATAGGGTAGGGAGAACAATCAAGGTCAGGAAGTGTGGAAGATAGCAACAAAACACACATGGACCACACACTGGGACGTAACAGCAGTTGTCCTGTGTCTCCGGCTTCAACACAGTGATATATATATATGCTCCTGTGATTTATTGGTACATGCCCAGGGCAATAATCAGGATCAGGATTTAGCTCCAGATGGGCCAGAGATAGTGTTGTGAAGTACAGCAACCCACAGGATCACAAAGGTAGAGTCACTGCACTGCATCTCCTTCAAAAACCAACGTATACTATACAGTTATGTAGCGGCATAGTACTGCTTACAGGTCTCGGAGATGGTGCACTGTCCCTGTTGACAGAAACCTGTTCTTGCTGCAACAAATTATCATATTTTACTAGAGCTTACATTTTGGATCCAGATCTGCAGTCTGGCCGACAGGTCTTTTAAGAAATGACAAATTCTGGATCTTGTCAAATTAGCAGGAAAAGTGTATTTAGTGAAGTGTTTTGCAGTGATCATGTGGCTCTGCCCTCAAAACTATGTGATTGATATATTTTATGTCATGTGTGGGTATTTGTCCCAGGTATTTATCACAGGCAATGTCAACAGAACAGAGTTTCATACTCCAGAGTGCTTCAGAGTTCCATACTGCCTTAACATAAGCAGCTCATTCTTAGTAATAATAATAATAACAATTAATAATTGCTTATACTCATATAGCGCTTTTCTGGACACTCCATTAAAGCACTTTAGAGGTAATGGGGATTCCCCTCCACCACCACCAATGTGCAGCATCCACCTGGATGATGCGACGGCAGCCATAGTGCGCCAGAATGCTCACCAAACATCAGCTATCGGTGGGGAGGAGAGCAGAGTAATGAAGCCAATTCATAAAAAGGGGATTATTAGGAGGCCATGATTGGTAAGGGCCAATGGGAAATTTGGCCAGGTTGCCAGGGTTACACCCCTACTCTTTTCGAGAAACGACCTGGGAGTTTTAATGACCACAGAGAGTCAGGACCTAGGTTTTACGTCTCATCTGAAGGACGGCGCCTGTTTACAGTATAGTGTCCCAGTCACTATACTGGGGCATTAGGACCCACATGGACCGCAGGGTGAACTCCTCCAGCTGGTTCCCACTAACATCTCTTCAAGCAGCAACCTTAGTTTTTCCCAGGAGGTCTCCTGCTTAGCTAATAGCACAAAGGTAACAGTGAAACTGTAGTACAACATAACTGTTTCACTTTTTCATTTAGAAAAAAACAAACAGTATTTTTAAAAATTGAATGCATTTCTATTCCTTTTACCTTTCCTCAGTTTTGCCTTTCCTAACTTTCAATGTCACTCCTGCTGCAATGTTATTGCTACACACATGTATATGTATACACACCTGTATATGGTTTTTGAAGGAGAAACAGTGCAGTGGGTCTACCCTTGTGATCCTGTGGGTTGCTGTACTTCACAACACTATCTCTGGCCCATCTGGAGCTAAATCCTGATCCTGATTATTGCCCTGGGCATGTACCAATAAATCACAGGAGCATATATATAAATATCACTGTGTTGAAGCTGGAGATACAGGACAACTGCCAACACTTCACTGAATATACTTTTCCTGCTACTTTGATGTGATCTAGAATTTGTCATTTCTTAAAACACCTGTCAGCCAGACTGCAGATCTGCAGGCAAAATGTAAGTTATAGTAAAATATGGTAATTTCTGCAACATGCACAGGTATGTGTCAAAAAGCATAGCACTCTGTCTCAGAGGCCTGTAAGCAATACTTTGTTCATTGCATTTTGTAATGTTTTTCACGTATGTTAATGAAATCAGATCTTAAGTGTTGTTTATAAAACAAAACTAATTAAAATAAATGCTTTTGTTTTTATTTATCTTGTATCACAGAACACAGAATGTATTCCTTTCATTTCATTTTATTTTTTGAAAGAAACTTACATTACTATGATAGTTCCATTGAACTTGGAAAAAAAACCCTTGCACTGCTGAATGCAGAATTCAAATCTATAACATTAAAATCACCTAATAGAGAATTGAAATAAAAATTTGCACTCGAATTAAGACATTACAAACAATGACCACAAGGTGGGGATATTGTACTCCCATGTTAAGAATGGCAAAGATGAGATAAGGTAAAAGCAGCAGAAATGCATTGAATTTGAAAAAATGCTGTTTTTTATTCTAAATGAAAACACAAAAAAATTGTGCTGTAGTGCGGTTTCACTGTTACCTTTGTGCTTTTATGTGGTCTACTATGCAAGAGCTGCTTATGTTTTGGCAGTGTAGAACTCTGAAGCACTCTGGAGTATGAAACTCTGTTCTGGAGCACTGTGCCCTTTGAGACACACCTGTGCATGTGCACAAATTATCATTGCATTGTGTATTAGGGACTAAATATACTAAAAGTATGATTTTAAAATGTTTTTATTTCACTTAGGTTATATAAATAAATTGTTACATGTGTTTTAAAAAACAAATCTAATTAAAATAAATGCTTTTGTTTTTATTTATCTTGGACCATAGAACAGGAAAAGTTTTGTAGTTCAGGCCCATAATGTGTCCTAATGATGCAATACATGATCTAAGGAAGATTATCACGGGAATATCAACATTGTTTTCCTGATCAAAATGCATTCCTTTCATTTTATTTTTTTAAATAAACTCACATTATGTATAGTAGTCGCCTTCAATTTAAAAAAAATCGAGCACTCCTGAATGCACAATTCAAATCAATAAAAATAAAATCACCAAATAGAGAACTGAAATAAAAATTTTCCCTCAAAATAAGACATTACTAACAATGACCGCAAGGTGGACATATTGACCTTACAAGTTAGGAAAGGCAAAACTGAGAAAATGTCAAAGGATACAAATGCATTGAAATTTGAAAAAATACAATATTTTTTTCTAAATGAAAAAGCGAAACAGTTATGCTGTAGTGAGGTTTCGCTGTTACCTTTGTGCTATGATATAATCTACTATGCAAGAGCTGCTTAAGTTTAGGCAGTATGGAACTCTGAAGCACTCTGGAGTGTGGAACTCTGTTCTGTTGACATTGCCTGTTATTAATACCTGAGACAAATACCTACACATGACATAAATATATCAATCACATAGTATTGAGGGCAGAGCCACAGAATCACTGCTAAACATTTCACTAAATACACTTTTCTTTCTCATTCGACATGATCCAGAATTGATCATTTCTTAAAAGACCCATTGACCTGACTGCAGATCTGCAGCACCCTATCTGACTGGTGCGTGCGAGAGGGGCCACGGCATGTGGTGCCTTGTCAAACCGAGACTCGTGCCCAGCCCCGCTTCACACCCCAGCCCGTCCGACCAAGCACTTAGAGCCAATCCTTATCCCAGAGGTATGGATCTGACTTCTGACTTCCCTTAACTACATTATTCTAACATGCCAGCAGCCCCTCTCGCGCACCCTGGTCGGAACCTTCCCTCCCCTTCTCACTGGGGAAGGCCGGGGTGCCAGGGGGGTTAAGCCATCATCTGCAGCGGGCGTCCTCGGCCAGTGTTTAGCAGCCGGCTTAGAACTGGTGCTGACCGGGGGAATTAGACTGTTTAATTAAAACAAAGCATCGCAAAGGCCCGCGGCGGGTGTTGACACAATGTGATTTCTGCCCAGTGCTCTGAATGTCAAAGTGAAGAAATTCAATGAAGCACGGCTAAAAGGAGTAACTATGACTCTCTTAACTCCCTTGGGTAAGGAGTGAAGACTTAGTGACCTCTACCTCCATGTTGTCCCGCTGGTAACTCCACTGCTCTGCTTGAGTACGTGGAGGCCAGATGAGGTCTAAATTATCTCACCCCTCCTGTGGCCTCGCCAACCCACTGGGTAGTACCCACTGGCAAAACCTCAAACTGGAGAGTAATGTTAACGATGAACCATACCGGATGGCATGTCGCCCAGGCAAATAAGGTGCCCTGGAAGGACTTAGGGTTGGGTCCTGTTCCAGTAGAGCAAATCCCCTGTCAAGAATCAAATAAGGAGAGTTAAGACTCATCTCTGTGAGTACACAGACGACATATGACAACTTGGCCCAGGTCATGCCCGATGTGAGTCTACTCATCCATTCCACCAAAATATCTTCGATCAAAATAAACCACGCATTTGTGATCTACAGATCCCAATAGAAAACCATAAAGAGGCTTGACGATACCATCGACCTCCAAAGACTCATACAAGAGTACGATCCCTTCCTGATGAACATTTTGGAGGAATTTGAAAATGACACACCTGAGTATAATGACGAGAGCCTAACACCACCTCTGCAAGAGGAAGTCCGGAAGTCCGGAAGCAAATGAGTCACTCGATGAACCAACCTTTCTAAGTGGCCAGACCATAACCATGCACCTGCCAAATGATGATCAAACCTGTCTTATCTGCAAAGAAAAGATTGGAAGGCTGAGGCTGGCACTGCAACACTATACCCTCAAACACAGTGAAATATCTATGGAGTTTCTATGTACCAAATGCAACAAAACAAGCAATAATCTCCACTCCATCCAGTGCCATCTCTCCAAATGCAAAGAGAGAACTGACACTAATGAAGAAAAAGGTGAATGGAATTATAACATCTGTAACATGGACTTCCAATCAAAATCTGGCTTATCGCAACACAAATGACATGCCCATCCAGACATCAGGGACAAAGAAAGAATCCAGGAATTGAATACAAAAACTCCAGCAAGATATGGACAGATGAAGAGCTAATGAAACTGAAAACACTGGAAATCAAATATAAAGGGGCAATAAACATCAATCAGCTCATTCCCTAAGAACGTGGCACAGTTCAGAAAGTCAGACAGCATTACAATACATCCTTGAAAATGCCAAAAAGACCCATAAACAAATTGCAGTGGTGTTCATTGACATCGCCAAGGCATTTGACTCTGTGGCCCATATTTCAAGTCCTGCAACAAAAAGAACTGGACAACCACATAATTGATCTAATCAAAAACTCTTACCATGACTGCAATACCATGATCAAAACAGAAAGCCAGTCCTCACAAGAAACCTCCATTAAAGCTGGAGTTAAACAAGGTGTCACCCATACTATTCAACATAGCCCTGGATCCTTTGATCAATGCCTTGGAAGAACACGGTTGGGGCTTCAATACTGAGGCTGGAAACATCTCAACATTGGCATTTGCAGATTACCTGGTTCTGCTGGGCAACAGCTGGGAAGGGATGGAAAAAAACATCTGCATCCTCGAAGAATTCTGTGCACAAACAGGACTGATGGTCCAAGCCAAAAAATGCCATGGGTTCCTAATTTCACCTACCAGGAATGACCAGGCTGAAGTATTTAAGCCATTCTAACCCGCTTCTGGCTGCTCAGTATTGAGTCTACTCTTTGAGAGCTCTACCTGGCGTTTATTCTGTACCTCGCATTCTTCTGGATTCTGGACTTCCCTTTTGCCTTTCGATTTTGGACCTCGCCTCTCGTTTCGGATTGTTTGCCACTATTTGTACTTCCTGTATTTTGAACCACCTTTCTCCTTTTCACCACGGACTCGCCTTACGTACTGGATTGTTCCCCTGCCTCGTCACCTACCTACTCCTGCGTCTGCACAGGATCCACATATCCCTTCATTGGGGATTGGTTACAGCAGGATAAATTAATACATTATTACTGGAGTATGTAAGGATAGTATGTAATGTGGGAATTATTATTATTGGTTTTATGTTTGTACTGTCGTGTATTGTACTGATGTCTTTTGCTTGCATGAGCTGACCAAACCAGACTTTATGCAAATAGTTGTTATGGTAATAGAAGTGTTGAACTTGAGAAACTGTAGAGCAACACAGTACAAGCAACAGACTTAGCATAAAATACAAACAAAAGCCAGTTTCAGTCTATGTTTTTTCCTGAGGAATAAAGCCAGCTGTTGGTTATTTGTTATCAATGAGGCTCTTTAAGGCCTTTACCTTTAATAAAGCTCAAATCCCCACAGAAATCTCTCATGTGTCTTGCTGGAGAGCAGGCCCAGTTTTCCTCAGCAATGACTCATGACTGAGATTCATGGGTTCTTCCAGGTGTCCTGTATATCATCTGGCCTATGTGTACCATCTGTGGTATTAAAATACTCCCTCTCAATTTCAGTATTTGTTTTTTTTGTTTGGTTTCTCTGTTGTTCTAAAGGCAGATAAAGGTGTCTCGTGGAATCTAATTTTCAGGTTAGAGGTTAGTTTCAGCAGTTTCACTTCCTGCACAGACTGATGGGTCTGATTCTCATGCTAAGTGGACAGTTAATCAAGTCCACAGAGAAACTTTCAGAGTCAAGATGTTACAGCCTCCCTCTCCTTTGTCTGTGAGGGTCTGGGTGTGTCCCGAGAGAGACCCCTGCTGTTCCCAGACTGGGGTACAGAGAGGCAATTAACTCTCTCTAACAAATCTCATATTTTACCGAGAAGATAAAAACAGTCATTCGCCTGCTCCAAAGTGTGTCGTTCTCCCTAAAAAAACTTCCTGGAGACACGAAATCATATTTCAGGTCTTCTCCCACAGCAATCTCTTTTGGCAAGGAACAGAATTGTAATGAAGTCCTGTTCATTGACCACAAAAGCCTGCCTCACTGGTCTAAAGTTGACTCTTTCATTTATTTGTCTTCCAAAGGTGTCTTTATCTGGATGACAGGTACAGAGATTCTTGTGATTCCTGTGCCACCTATGTCTTTAGGACTGTGCTGTTGTCTTTGTTATGACTTCTCCATGGTAATCACACACAACCTCTCCCATTACAGGATCATTGTTGATTAGGAGACATCTCCAGATTCAAAGTGTTTGAAAAACCAATAAATAAAACTTTTCTCTCCAACTCTGTTTTGTAAGAGTTTTGAGAGCAGTGAGTAAAACTCCTCCCTCTGTATTTACTGTACATCCATATGGGAACCACACAATGAAAGGGCATCAGGACCAGGCAATAAGAGGCTTCTGTTATATTTAGAAGCGTAAGAGCCTGTGAAGCTCATGGGCTCTAAACCTCGCTCATGCAGATATTGCAATGTAGTGCAGGTTAAAGTTGTGTCATTGCAACATCCATAGTTCGCCATATTAAAATTCCCTATATCATCTCTCGAAATGATCATGCCTATGACCTCCTCGAGACGCCAAGGAATGGCCCCCATAGGAAGTCCTCCCTGTACATATTTAGGTAATGCGGTACACACCCAGCAGACACTTGGGTTCGTTTTCTTGGCTGTCAAATATGAAAGGCCGAAAAAGGAATTAACTCCATGTTCCCCTTTGTGGGTATGATGTTTATTAATCTTCGTAAGACATAGCCCTACAGAAACCATTAACATCATCAACAGTAACTATTTCATCCTGTGTCTGACACTGGAGATGAGGCTCGTTGACAGTGTGATGCATGGATCCAGTGATCTTTTCCTTCTACTTGAACTGCAGAATCGGTTGTCAACAGGATCTGGTAGGGTCCATCCCACCTTGGCTGGAGAACCTGTGAGGGAAATTTCCTGATCCACACCCACTCTCCTGGGATGAGGTCGTGTCAGTTGGTGGTCCCCATGCCTCCAGGACCTGCTCGCAGGCACCTTGGGTGGCTTCTGTCAGCAACTTGCAATACTGTAACAGAGAATCAGTTAGTACACTCAAGTCTACTCCGTCATGTCCTGGGGAGTCACTCAGTGTCACGGGGCACCCCATGATCACCTCAAACGGGCTCAGCCCCACAGTTCGATTTGTCCCCGCATGGATGCTACACAGTACGGCGGGCAATGCATCCACCCAGGGGATTCCTCCCAGGTGGTACTTTGTCAATTTGTCTTTCAAAGTTCAGTTCACCCATTCCACCATGCCGGAGGACTGAGGGTGATGACGGCAATGCAGGTCCCATTTGATCCCCAGTAGGTCTGCCACCACCTGGCACACTTTTCCAGTAAAATGTGTGCCCTGGTCTGAGTCTATGCGACATGGGAGTCCCCATTGGGGAATTACTTCAGTCACGAGATATTTGGCAGTTTCTCATTTGACAGGGACAGCCTCCACCCAACTAGAAAATAGGTCCACCATCACCAGGAGGCCTGTCTTCCCTGTATTGAACAATAGTCTATTTGCCAGTGCATAAAGGGCCCCTTGGGTGCAGGACATCATAGGTTAGGAGCCCGAACCAACAGCGCTCCGGAGGCTTTCTGGCATTCTCCACAGCGTCGCACCACATCAGTCGTGAAGGGTGCGAAGCCTGTCCCCACCCAGCTCTGAGCAAAGCGTTGAGTCATCTGACTAATTCCTGGGTGCCCTGTGGAGTGTATTTGTTGTGCCAGACAGGGCACTAACTGCCTGGGACAGGCAGGTCTGCCTGTTCGCTGGCATCTCCTGGTCCCATCCTTCTGCAGCCCCACATTGCGTTCCATCCAAGTCCATTTCTCAGTCCTTGGGGCCTGGGCCTGGAGCTTGCTGAGCTGTTCCACAAGGAATGCTTGGATATTCATCGTGCGAACTGAAATAATTTGAAGAGGTCTTTCTATAAACCACTCCCTCCATTGCCCCAGGGCGGCTTGACATGCTGTCCAGTCTGCCAACTTATTGCCCCTGGCTTCGGGAGTGTTCTCTTTGCTGTGGCCCTTACATTTTACCACAGCTACCTGCTTTGGAAGTTGGAGAGCCTCAAGGAGCTCAGACACCAAATCAGCGTTCTTTACCAGAGTGCCAGCAGAAGAAAAAAAAATCCCTATTACTCCACAACCTTCCAAAGTCATGGCATACTCCAAACGCATATCACGAGTCTGTGTATATAGTGGAGGTCTTGCCTTTTGCCAATTTACAGGCTTCCACCAAAGCCTTCAGCTCAGCTCGATGAGCTGAAGTTGGGACCCCAAATCGTCCTCCACATTGGATATCATATTCAGTAGTGACAGCCCAACCTGCTTTTCTTTCCCCATTGTAATCTACAACTGAATTTCCATCGGTGAAGAGGATGAGGTCTTCATTCCCGAGTGGTTGCTCTGCTATTTTGATGCCCTCATCCTCTCCCATTGTCCAAACATCACAGCTATGTTCTAACAGATAGGCTTATGAGGGGTCAGGTAGCAAAGTGGCTGCATTTAGAGCCCCTTCACACTCAATAGCAATATTCGGAGCTTCTAACAGGACCTGCCACTTGTTCCATCAAACAGCATTAACCTGGCTGACCCGGTCATGTCCTCAGGGACATGAGGGTGTGTTCCGCTTGTGGGCATTGAACAATTAGTTGCTGGTCTAGCACTATGTTCTTAACTGCCTGTACTGCTACACAGAAGGCCTGAACGGAGTGTAGACATGGTCCCCAACCCCTGGCAACCTTGTCTAAGGGTCCCGAGTAATACCCTTCTGGGCGGTACTTATCCCTATGTTCCTGCGATAGTACAGCTGTCCAGAATCTATTCTTTTCACTTACGTAGAGGTAGAAAGGTTGATCTGTCTGAGGAAACTCCAATGCAGAAGCCTGTAACAGAGCTTGTATCAAAACATTAAAAGCATGTTCAGCTTCACAGCTCCAAGCAATCGGGTCAAGGGGTCTCCCTCCCCCCTTTAATAGGTCTGTGAGTGGTTTGGCCCTCTCAGAAAAAGCATCAACCCAATTTCTATTGAAATTGCTCAGGCCCAGGAATGACCAGAGCTCTCTCATAGTATTGGGACTAGGGTGTGAGCGGATTGCCTGAGCCCGATCCTCTGTCAATTCCCTCTTTCCCTGACTAATTTTCTGTCCCAAGTAAATAACGGTGTCTAGGCATAACTGCCTTGTCATAATTAGCCTTGTGCCCTTTTTTAACCACATGGTTAAGAATGATTTGGAGGTCCTTCTTGTGGGTTCCCTCGTCGGGAGACGCAATTAAAATATCGTCCACATACTGGATGACGACGGAGGACACCGGAGGCAACTCCTGGAGATGCCTCCGAAGTGCCATGTGATACACGGTGGGGCTGTTATGAAACCCCTGTGGTAACCTGGTCCAAGTATATTCTTCTCCATCTACAACAAAAGCGAACCAATCTTGTACCTCTGGATGTAGAGGAACAGACCAGAACCCATTAGCCATGTCAATTACCGAAAACACCTGGTGTTCAGGTGTCAGTAGTTGAAAAATAGCTGAGGGGTCTGCTACCAAGGGGGTGAGATGATTGATGTATTGATTAGCTTTTGAGTAATCAACTGTGAATTGCCATGCTCCGCTGGCCTTTCTGACGGACCATATTGGGCTGTTGCTTGTACTATGTGTTTTTCGTACAATGCCTTGAGCTAATAGTTTTTGTACTACTGGTCGAACCCCTTCCTCTGCATCTTTGTTGATTTTATATGGCTGCATGTACGGCGGGGAATTCCCAGTAAATGTGGTGGGTTCCATGTCCAGAATCCCACATTCGTCCTTATCCTTAGTCCAAATTGAATGACCTTTCAGTTCATCCTTCTGGAGGGACCAGATGTTTACATCCACCCTCCCCTCATGTACAGTGTAATGGAAAGTTACTGAGAAAAGGTGTTTTATCCTAAAAATGTTGTTTACGGACAGAGCTGTGCTGCAGAAGCAGCTGGATACTTAGAACAAAGTGTGATAGCACCCAACTCGTCAAGGGCATGGGATGTTTTAATAATGTTTATCTCTGCTGCTTGAAGAAGGGAGTATGAGAAACAATTAGAATAACTGCTCTTCTTTGCTTAAAAACAAAAACCTATAAGTAATGGAAAATTACTGCTTTGCCTGTCCTTGAAGTGTTGCATTAGCTTAAAAAAAGATATAAAACAAGGGCTCTCCCTGCTTGCTTTTGAATCAGCTTTCACTTCTCTGCACAGACGGGTGATGGCTTTTTCCCATATTGCAATATGAATAAAGACCTTACTGAGTGAATGAGAATACCTCTCCTGGCTCTTCTTCGATAAAATTCCACGACAATCTTTGGCGACAAGGATGGGATCACAAACCTGATTGCGGACGGCTATTGAAACTCTATCTGGACCCGGACAATTTTTGTGAATTGGACGAACCTCGGGGGATAAATACTTATCCTTCCAGAGAAGTGTCTGGATAAATCCATGGCCGTCTGACATCAGTAAGTGATCCTTACTATTAGTTTTAAAAACGAGCCACAAGGGTGTTCTCTTCGATAAGTCAGGGACTTATAATCGGTCTGGGACCTGGCGAGTCTGGGACTCGTGAAACGAACATATCTTAACACAGACGTGTGTTTTTTGCTCTGCAGAGTAGTAAATGTTATAGTGTTCTACAAACAGTAAGGCATTGTCGACAATGGGTAATGAGAGCTCTAAAGGCAAAGCTGGGCTGAGTGGCCCAGCCAAGTACATGTAGGATAAGTTTGGTGATGTGGGAATAAAGTGTCTTCCCCTTTGGAGTAAGTTGGGTTTTCCAGAGAACGGCAGCTTTAGTCCACAACAGGTTGAGCAGCTTAAGGAGAAGTTGCAGGAAAGGGAGAAAAAAGGAAACAAGAAAGTAGACTGGAAATATTTTGAGCTGTGGAAAAATGAGGTGCAGGCTAGAGAAAGGAAAAGTAAAGAAGCACATAAGAAAGAGAGAAATGATAAACCTGAGGGAACTCCCATGAATATAGTAGGGAGAGAATATGGATTGGTTTATTGCCAACCTTTCACTGATTGCATGTCAGGATGGACGAATGAGCAGTGGCTTCGAGACGGGAGTTTTCAGCCATGGGCCATTAGATTGCTGCATGAAATGACTGACCCTCCAAATCCAGGAGGGGATCCCAATTGGAATTATGAGTATATGAGAAAATGTGTGTCAGTCTGGGATGCGTGTGGAAAAAGATTCCCCCCCTTGCTTACTAACCCTGAACAGATGATGCTGAGCACATCTAAATTGTATCAAGACCTCGACTGTCTTGCTTCAGCCCCAGCTCCACCTCTACCAGCGGCACCATCCCCATATAACCGGGGCACAGGAGGCCATGGGACCCCTGTGAGGGAGAACCCTAAACAACAGGCCCTGGGATGTATACTGTACCAGCGTCAGGGGAAAACAGTGTTAAGCTCTGCCCAACAGCCTCTGAGTTTAAACCAAAGAAGGGACCCCAACCAGTGTGGGATGGCCTCTCCCCGCCCTCTACGAGGCCGGGAGCCCAATATGGTTCCCACCTGGACCCATCACTAGTCCCTTTGCCTTTTTCTGATGGAGAAGAGGAGGATGACCCAAATCTGGGTCTCCAGTTCCCTATGATAGAATGTCCAAACCCCCAGGGTAACAGGTAACCCTGTTTAGTTTTCCGCCCATGGAAATTAGCAGAACTGACAGTCGTAATTGGCAAACTACCAAACCCCAAGACAAATGGGCGAAAATACACCACTGCCTTGCGGCGTCTAGTTGTTCAATGTAAGCCCACGAGCAGCGAACTAGAGACTGTTTTTCAAAAGACCCTGAAGCTTGACTACGGCGATGTGCGCGACACGTTCAACCCAGACGTGGTGTATGACGCTGTCAGCGGCAGTGGCTATCAGAACCAGCTAGATGGCATTTGCCAGAGAATAGAAGCAAAGTATCCCCCCAAAACGGACTGGTTCACCTTGAGACAAACCAAGCAAAAGCCTGGAGAAACGTGTAATGATTTACTGGAGAGACTGAACCCCCTCTTCAGTAACCTCAGTGGCCTGCCCCCACCTGCCCCTAACAATGACTGCTCAGTATATGAAACTCAACTTACCCATCTTTTCGTGGATGGCCTGCTCCCCGAAATAGGAAGCATGGTGAAAAACTCATGCATCGGCTGGGACACCACCCGGTTGACCGAGGTGTGCCGCCATGCTTACCATGCTGAGAGACAATTAGCATCAAAGAATGAGAAAAAGGCACGAAAAGACAGCGATCAGCTACACCAACTCCAGATGGCCCAGCTCCAGTTCTATCAAGGAGGAAGAGGAAGGGGCCGGGGTAGGGGACCAGGAGGCCGTGGCCGACGAGGAGGCTACCGAGGAAGAGGGAGAGGTCGAGGAGAAGGAGACCGTGATGCATGTTTTCACTGTAGAAAAACAGAACATTGGGCAAAAGAATGCCCCAAAAAGGAGGGGGGAGAGGAAGATGATGGGAACTAGGACTCGGCCCCCCCGGCTGGAGTAACAGTCAGCACACATGGCAACGGGAAAAGAAAGATTGACTATCTCCGCCAGGAGAGATAGGGCCTGAGGGCAGGTAACTTTCATATCACCTGCCATTTCCTCCCCTTCCCAGCTGCCCAAAGTCACTTTGCATATTAATGGAGATCCCTATGACTTTTTAGTTGAGACGGGGCGACCTATTCCCTGCTTAGAGACAACGCACACCGTTTCCAGCTCTCATCGAAATCTATCCTGACAATAGGAGTAACAGGCACTCTGACAAAGGCTCATTTCACCACACCACTCACTGTGGAATACCAGAAGCATGGGTTTGGGCCCACCAACCACTCGTTCTTACTTTCGAAAGAATGCCCTGTTAATTTGTGTGGCAGAGATTTGCTCTGTAAAATGGGCCTCGTTATCGTCAGTTCAGAACAGGGGCTCGAACTAACCTGCAGTGAAGACTGCTTGCCCCGAACCATGCTTGTCCAACACTCCCCCATGGTCCCAGATTAATACTACAGCTGGGACCTATTAGGAAAAGATGTGGGTCAGGTTTCCCAAACAATTCTGAATGACGCAGCAAGACTGTGGCCTGGCCAGGGTGATTTTCAAGATATTGACAATTTGCATTGCACGGCCTCGGTTAGTTTCGGGGGCCCGGATGAAGGGTTTGAGGAAATCTGGTTTAGAGATGGACAGTGCAGCGATAGACTTAAAGGGAATGGTTATCTGGTCTCAAGGGATTTTGCTGCCCTTGCCATGACCCTGACTACCGAGCAGCAGTCTCTGTATTGGGCAGGGACGCACCCTCACGTGTCTCTGGCAAAAGCTGCAGGTTTCCGCTGGCAAGATGTGGGTGTCTTTGTCCAACAGTGCGTTACTAGCTAGGCATGGACAGCCCCAGATGCTGAAGGCATTAGGCATAACTCTGCTCTCCAGGCCAGCTGGCATCCCTGCTCACCTGTTTTTAACACCTGGAGGACAGTGCACCTGTCTGCCTCTGACGACACGACGGGCCGATTGTTTACCTCAGTCCCAGTTGACACTTCACACCCTGCACTGGAGGGAGTCCCGGATTCCCTCTGGGCTGCCAACAAGTACGACGTGGGTCTGATAAAGGGTGCTGTCCCCCTAGATGTGGTAGCAAAATCTACCTTTAGGCCCTGCAGGCTGCCGTATCCATTGAGACCTGACTCTGAGGCTGGATTGGAACCTGTTGTGGACAAGCTGGGGGCTGAAAAGATTCTCATCCCCTGCCCAACGTCTCCATGTAACACTCCAATTTTCCCTGTGAATAAGGCCGAAGGGGAATCTTGGCCTTCGGTCCAGGACTTGCGGGCAGTAAATGCCGCCATCCATGCTCTAGCTCCAGTGGTCCCCAACCCAACCACCATTTTGTCTTCTATCCCCGGGGACTCAAAGTTTTTCTCTGTCATTGATTTGGCAAATGCTTTTTTTAGTGTTCCGGTTCATCCTGAGTCTCAGTTTTGGTTTGCTTTACTTTTAAAGGGAAAAAGTACACATGGACTCGGATGCCCCAGGGGTATACCGAGGCACCTATTGTTTTTTCCTCGGCACTGCAAGAGTGTCTCTCAGGGTTCTCTTTTAAGCATGGTAGCACCCTCGTCCAATATGTAGACGACCTGTTAGTTTGCTCCTCTACTGAGGAAGCCTGCACTCTAGACACCAGAGATCTCTTAATTTTTTTAGCTGAAACCTGTAACAAGGCCTCACTTTCTAAAGTACAGCTTGTTAAAGAATGTGTACGTTACTTAGGCCATGACATCTCCGCTAATTCTCGTTCGATTGGCACTGAACGAGTGGCAGCCATTCAAAAGCCTCGAACCAAAAAGGAGATGATGTCTTTCCTTGGTTGTACAGGACACTGTAGATCTTGGATTCCTGGCAATGCCCCACTGGCGCAGCCCCTGTCTGACATGACTTATGCTCCAGGTCTGAACATGACCGACCACTTGACTTGGACTCCCAACGGAGAAAAAGCTTTTGTCGAACTTAAAACAGCCCTGATGTCATCCCCCGCCTTGGGCCTTCCTGACATGACTAAGGGTTTCACGCTGACTGTTGACGAGAAACACGAGTTCTACAGCGCTGTACTTCTCCAGGCCCACGGCGATCGTTTTAAGCCTGTGGCCTATTACTCTCAGCGCCTCACTTCTGTGGCCCGCGGCCTGCCAGCCTGCCTTCGTGCTGTTGCGGCAGCAGCTGCAGCCATTATGGCCTCTGCTTCCCTGGTGTGTTACCGCCCTCTTAAGGTCCTTGTACCTCATGGGGTGGCCTCCATCCTCCTCCAGACTAAGACCTCGCACTTTTCTCCCATGTCCACTCTCCATTACCACCACATCCTTCTGTCCCTTCCTCACATCTCTATCGAACGGTGTATGGTGCTGAATCCAGCCACCCTGCTGCCTGTGGAGGATGAGGGGGAGCCACATGATTGCCTGGCGGCCATTACCTCTCAGGTAACCCCCAGACAGGATCTTTGCTCTTCCCCTCTTCCTAACTCTGACTTGTTTTTTTATGTGGATGGATCAGCCAGGAAGGATCCTTCAACAGGACAGAACCACGTGGGGTATGCGGTGGTTTTTGACCATGAGATGGTAGAGGCCTGCCGCTATCCGTCTCACCTGTCTGCACAAGCTGCAGAACTTTTTGGCCTCACACAGGCCTGTGTCTTGGCTGCCTCACAGTCAGCTACTATTTATAATGATAGTCGATACGCTTTCGGCGTCGTCCATGACTTTGGCACTCTATGGAAGAACAGAGGTTTTCAAGGTACGCCCATTCAGCACTCTCTTTTGGTCAGTAATCTGCTCGAGGCTATCCTTTTACCTCAGGCCATTGCAGTGTGTAAATGTGCAGCCCATACCAGTGCCACCGACGACATCTCGAAAGGTAATGCTCGGGCTGATGTGGCCGCGAAGGCTGCCGCTGCTTCCCCCTCTCCTCCTCTTACCCTCCCCTCCATCCCCGTCCAGCCGGAGCCCCATGTGGCTTCTCTACCTGACATGCAAGCCCTTGCTCCCGCGTCGGAAAGAGGTAAGTGGAAAAAATCTGGATTGTTCTCCAATGATGTGTGGCTGGGGCCCACAGGTAAACCTTGCTTATCCCGTCATTTTTTTCCCTACATAGCAAAGTTGACACATGGAAAGGACCATGTGTCAATAGGAGGGATGGTGAGTATGGTAAGTACACAGTGGGATACAAGGGGGTTCACGACCTTTGCCGAAAACTTTTGTGAAAAATGTCTTATCTGTGCTCAAAACAATGTCGGCAGGGGCACTAAGACTCAGTCCTCGGCCCATTGCACTCCTCAGGGGCCCTTTGACCACCTCATGATGGACTTCATAGAATTGTCACCCTGCAGAGGATACAAATACTGTCTAGTTATAGTGGACATGTTCTCGAGGTGGGTAGAAGTTTTTCCCTGCAAACATGCAGACGCTAAAAGTGTAGCCAAACACTCACTGCAGGATGTCCTCCCAATGTGGGGAATCCCGGGAAAACTCAGTTCAGACAATGGTACCCATTTTGTGAACAATGTTATAACCTACTTAACTGATCACCTAGGCATTAACTTAAAGCAGCACTGCTCCTACCACCCGCAAAGTGGAGGGGCAGTAGAACGAGCAAATGGGATCAATAAAAACAAACTAACAAAAATGATAGCTGTAATTGTGAAAGCAGGCTTTTTTGTCCCTCTCGATTTGAGGGATTGAATGTGGGATGGCGATGTTTTTCAGCCCTGCAATGGCCTGCTTTCCAGCCCTTCAATGGCCATTCGTTTTTTGCAATTTTTTTGAAAATGTCCAAAACTTTTACAATAATGGCACCGACCTGTAATAATTTCCCCTTTTGGAATAAGTCGGGTGTTAGAGCCAGCTTCTCCCTTCTGCATGGGGGGTGTCCACCCTGTTTGTATTGCCTGCAACTTAGCGTACATATTCCTTTCGATTTGTCGTGCCATTTTAACTATCTCCTCGAACTGCTTGTTCGTATCTTGCACTATTTCGGGCTCTTTCAAGCCAAGGGCTTTGGCTATATCAGGCTTGAGGTCGCTCAAATAAATCTGTTTAATCACAGCAGAGGTGTCGCTTTTCACATCATCTGTGTCACAAAGTCACGAGCATTCCAGAGCCAGACTGACTGTGACGAAGCAGTCAGTGAAATCAGCCACATCCTCGCTTTCTTTCTGCTGACAAGCAGATATCTTTTTTCAATCTGTTTTTGGTGGGTAATGTTGTTTAAGCCATCGCCAAACCCGCTCCCATCGCCCTCCCCTGCTGTTATCCTCACACAATGGCCTAAGTTCTCCGATATGCTTTTCTGTCCTTTTGAGGATCATAGCGGCAGTCAGGGGAGTGATACCATAAGTATCTTTTAAATCCTGGAGCGCACTCCAGGTCCGCTGCATGCCTATTTTCGGGTGCGGTACTTCTTTAGCCCACCGGTCAATATCTTCCGGTTTTGGATTTGATCGTATGGGGGGATTAGGGAAGGAAGGTGCGAGTAGTACCCCTCAACGGAGTGTGGGACGGAGTTCGGGTAGTGCTGTCATCAGCAGCGGCGGCTCCTTCTATGTCAAGTCCTTTCCCACTTCGGGTGAGAGCTCAGATCTGAGGGTGTCCTCCCTCTGATAGGGGAGACCCTGATCCGTCTTTATCACACACATACCAAGTGTCATCCCAATCAGACCTCCCGTCTCCATATGGCCAATGTGGGAATTGATCCCAATCATTTGCGACCTGCCTGTCGTTTCCCCTGTGGGAGAGCAGGATATAATTTAGTGGAATGGTGCAACACATTAACCAGTGCAGTGTGCCCAGGAACTAATTCTTCTTTCAGTCTCTGATTCTCCTGCCCTGCCTCTTTTAGCTTTTGTTCAGGCTCCTCTTTTGCAGTGAGTACATTTTCTTTCCTTTCATTTTCCGTGCTTTGCTCTTTTATTGTGAGGTGTGTTTATGTTAGCGTGTTGTGCGTATGTGTATGTTCACAAACAAGGAAAACACATAAAAAACGTTCATATATTATCTACTTTCCTCCTGTTCCCTGTAGCGGCAAGGCATATTAAAAATACAGGAATTAAGTTTGCTGCTCCCTTGCCACTCTCTGTCCCTTATCTCAGTGGTGCTGACTACATAGAGGCCATTCCATTTGGTTCACATTTAAGGTGTTTTTCTAGCTGATAGAGTTTCCTGATAAGGAACAGCTCCCAAAGCTGAGATTCACCAGCCACCCTAATAAATGGTCATCTCTGGCGCCTTACTGTCTGGGAGATTCCTTGGGAGAGTCTCATCCCAAGGTTTACAACTCTAAGGTCAGAGTGCATTGTTACTCGTCATCCACTTCGACCAGCCAATCAGGAACTGGTAGGGCAAGGTAACCCCACGTGGGTCTCTGATGCCCACGAAACTTTCAACCAATGAATGACCGTAGTTCCTCCAGATAAAACAGGCAGCACAAGGCCCAGGAAGGGGCTCCTCCAGGACATTTATCAGGCTCATCTTGGACAATCACGTAACGGCCAGTGTGTCCGAGTGCCAGGACTTTCCTTTGTTCTAAGAGTCGAGAATGGAGGTCGCCGGTGCGTAACCAAAGGATCCGCCCAAGATTAGCCCAGTAGCAAGCCTCGTGAACCGCCGGTAATCCATCGTGCTCGCCTGATCAACGAGTGAACTATGGTCGGAACTGTAGACAGCTGAATATCAGTATTCAGGACTAGCGCTACATCGGGAACGAACCGGTTTTCTTCCCGTCTAAAGAGTGTGACCTGCTTGGGCCCGCAGTCAATTTCCATGTGCACAAACTCTGCTAGTAAAGCCAGAACTAACTTCAGAGAGTCTTTAGAGTGCCCCTCCTTCTTCACACATCACGCCGAACCAGAACTGCCTGGCACCAGGCCAGGGATGCCGATTGGATTTAGCAACAGCCTCCCACTGTTTCTTTGTGTCCACGGGAGATCTGAATCCACAAAAATTGGATGAGTATTCAACATTGCAGCTCGAGAATTCAATTGTAATTCCTATGAGTGACATACTTCCTTGCGAATATCTAATGTAGAAGTTGTAATCTAAGTTCATTTACGAAATGGTATAAATTAATGGTATACTGAATGTATGTCCCTCTTGGTTTGTAACTCTTAGTGATTGAATATATACCTTTTGTATTCTGCTAACCCTCACTATAAGATCTGTTATGTTTATATGCACATTTTATGTATTAATAAATGTATTGTCGTGTATTAGTATCCGTGTGTGTGTGTTGCTGAGTTATCCCTCAAGGTTGGTTTTCTAATAGCCATCAATGAATAATTTTGTGACTTACTACCACAATTAATAATTGTCCCAATAAATGCACAAAACCCCTACATCCCTTAAAAAAAAACAAAAAAACACACCACACCATGCACAATCAAGGCACAACTCAGCACAGGACCCCGCGTGCAATTAAGGCACAACCAGTCCTGGACAGCCCAGAACCTATGTGCAATTAATGCACAAAACCAGTTCTGAGCTCAGCAATAAAGGCCCAAACCTGTTCAAACACTCTACGCGCAGTTAAGGCATACACCAGTTTCGAATGCCATTCACAATACTGTGGTTTGTCACCTGCCAGTCTATATTCTGGGCTTCCAGCCAACCATCCATTACATACACCGGTGTCTAACCCGGGCCAGAGAAAACCAGAAACTCACGTTTACTCCATCATCTCGATCGATCCTTGCAGGGAGCAGAGACTTGCCAATCGGTCAGACAAGAGAGTCAGGACTTTTAATAAAAGAGGAGTCCTTACCTTTTTGTAGTATGTGCGCCGTCTTTCCTGCCGATGGGAAGCCCTGCGCCTTCTGGAGTATCCTGTTCGTGATGCCAAAAGTTGTTGTAACAGACAAATAAGTTTTGGATCCCAAGGTTAAATTTAAACATCTGAGTTTTATTGCATGAGAAGTAAGACACAAGATGTGAAAAGGGTTAACTTAAGTCAGTTCTGCCTGAAGATTAGACTTCTAAGCAACAGGAGTTTATGGCAGGAAAGGGGGTTAACTGATAAGGATTCCAGATGCCAGCTAGGAAAACCCCTGGGGACATAATCCCTGACCATTTGGCCAAAAGGCTGTAAACTGGCGAAACACGTGACCTCCCCCCTTTACCATAACAACGAATGACGTCCGAATTAGCAAGGAAGGACTATATAAACCTAAAGTTTGTAACGGCACCTGGAACAATACTTCGGTTTTGTTGTTTCTTGCGGGAAACAAGACTTTGGCTTTATTGTTCCTTGCATGCAATCAAACTCATCTGTTTAACTTCATCTCGGGATCCAGAACCTTATTCTTTCAGTTACAACAATTTTGGCGTAATCTGCAGGATGCTCCAGAAGACACAGAACTTCCCATCGGCAGGAGAGACGATCAGTGTGCACATTACTAAGAGGTAAGGACTCCTCTTTTTAAAAAAAGTCCTGACTCTCTTGTCTGACCGGTGGGGAAGTCTCTGAGAATCGCCCGAGATGATGGAGTAAAATGTGAGTTCCTGAATTCCTCTGGCCCGGGGAAGACACCGTTGTATGTAATGGGTGGTTGGCTGTAAGTCCAGAATTTGGTCTGGCAGGCGGTGATCCACGGTATTGTGTACAGGCGTTCGAAACTGCTGTTGGGTGTATGCCTTAATTGCACGTATGAAACTGGTGTTGGGTGTATGCCTTAACTGCACATATGAAACTGGTGTTGGGTGTATGCCTTAATTGCATGTGGTTTTTGAACGGGGTTGTACCTTTACCGTGAGGCTCAGAACAGGTGTGGGCCTTAAGTGCGCCCGGGGTTCTGAAGCTTGAGTGGTGCTTTGAATGCACGTATAGTCCAGGATTGGGTCCTGAGAGTAGCTACGCCTTGATCGTGCACAGATAGGCGTGGCGTGGTTTTGTTTTGTTTTAAAGGGAACAGGAAAGACGTAGATGATACATGTATGTTTTTCGTGTTTTCCTCCGTTTAAAGGGAGCAGCAGAGACATACATATAGATGTATGTTTCTGGTGTATTTCTTGTTTGTGAACATATACACACACGCACGATACTTACATAAACACACCTCATAATAAAAGAGCAAAGCACTAAGTAGCAGGATTTAAAGGACATTGAGATCCGAGAATAGCCCTGATTGAGCTCAGTGTGTAAGTCCACCCTGGGGCAAAAGCAGCGATGCCGGCGTTCTGGGGATGGTGAATTACTGATCAAGGAAGGGAGTTCTGAAGGTCTCGTTCCTTGCCTGTGAACAGTGCTGTGTAAGTCCTCTCTCAAGACTCTGAGAGGCATTTAGATCTGGAGGTAACAGACGCCTTAGCTGAATGAGTGCAGGAATGCACAGGTTTTTTCAAATAAAAGCATCCCCCTACTGTATGAGCTGTTACCTCACACACGATAAAGTAACTCTTAAAGAGACCGAACATGTGTGCTAACTGGTGGTCTGAGAAAGTGGTGGAAGGGTCCGTTTATATATCGGAAAAGTGCAAGTTGACAGAAAAGAAGGAAAAATATGGGAAAAGCTGAGTTTGTCAGAGGGAGTTTGGGGCGAAGACACCTCTAAAGAAAGCATATGAGTATTGGCAAAAGCACAAGGATGTAGCTGCCACCCTGGTGCGCGGCCGGCACCAGTGGTGGCAGATACATGAGAGAAAAAAAGAAAGAGAAATTGGAATGTGATTACTTAAAAGTGTGTTTAAGGCGTGGCTATGCACTAAGAGGAGAAGGACGTGTATCTGTCGAGCTCCTCGCCGAATTTAGCAAAATAGGCATAAAAATATAGTCTTTTAACACAAAATACCAACATAACACTTTTACAGTGTAATAATGTCACTTGCTGACTATTTCGGACAAACCCCTCTCGCCCAAAACCAAACAAAAGCGTCAAGAAAGAAGACCACTCTGGAGTATGGAACTTGTTGGTTGTGTTGGTAACTTTGAGAATCCCACTGTGACTGCTGTGGCCAGAAGTGCATACTCTGGCAGTATGGAAGACCAGACGGCCTACTGACACAGGCGGGGGACCATACGGCTAACCGTTCATAGTGGGTGACCAGGTGTCCCACCGAGTGTCAGGGGGTGACCAGGCGGCAGTCTCAGTGCTGTGTGTGAAAAAGACCACGTCTCCTTGATGACCAGACATGGCACAGTATTAACCATTTAGGAGATATGAATAAAACTATGCCATCCATTTAGTCAATATTGAAAAATAGGGGACACATATTTTTGAGAGTGTAGGACTTATGCTGACCTGAACCGTGGGGTTCATGGGCACTAACTGAAAGCTCTGGGTCTCTTCTTTCACATTCGTTTGGCTTGTAATTGCACCGTTTTGGAGATATTTGTGAAAATATGTAATCCATGTTGTCAATTTTCACAAATATTGAACACACATTTTTATGGATGCAGACATGATGCTGAGTTTAAAACTGGGGATAAAAGGCATTAACTGGAAGCTCAGAGTCTTTGCTTTCATATGCACTTGGTTCGGACCTAGTTATATGCACTGTATTGGAGATATGTCATCCATTTTGTCAATATTGAAAAATAGGGGACACATATTTTAGGGAGTGCAGGGCTGATGCTGAGCTGGACTGTGTGGTAAATGGCCATTAAATGAAAGCTCTTAGTCTCGTCTTTCATGTGCATTTGGTTTTAAGCTTGTTTGCACCGTTTCGGAGATATTACTGAAAATATGTCATCCATTTTGTCAATATTTTAAAATATTGGAGACACATTTTTATGGATGCAGACGTGATGCTGAGTTTAAAACTTGGGATAATAGACATTAAATGAAAGCTCTGAGTCTCTGCTTTCACGTACACTTGGTTTAAACCTTGTAATATGCACCATTTCGGAGATATGAATGAAATATGCCATCCATTTTGTCAATATTGAAAAATATTGGAAACACTTTTTTATGTAGGCAGACATGATGCTGAGTTTAAAACTGGGGATAATAGAAATTAAATGAAAGCTCTGATTCTCTGCTACAAGCTACTATACAAGCATTTGGTTTTAAGATTGTACTATGCATCGTTTTGTAGATAATCATGAAAACAAGTCATCCATTTTGTCAATATTGAAAAATAGGGAACACTTATTTTAAGGAGTGCAGGGCTGATGTTTCTTGGTTTATATTCGCTGTGGGTGAAATTCTTGGAGCATTGCCTGCATCTGTTCATTTTTATCCCCTCCGAACTGCATCAATGTTGTATCCTCTTTCTTCAGATCCTCTGCTGTCTCTTCAGCATTATTGCAAAGCTGTGTTCCTGTCTCCCACTGGATTCGCATCTTGGCCAGATAGAATATCTGAAAGGGTGCTCCTCTGTTTCCAGTGTGTCTGTCTTTTCTAGTTGTTCGTAGATCTGCTCTGTGAACCCCTCGGGGGATGGTGTGGTAGCAGGACCTACTTGACCCTGCACAGAGCGGTCATCTGGAGCACATGGTTTTACTGTATGCATGACCATTTGCTCTCATTGCTCAAGCCCGCTCATTACACTTTCTGCTTAAGGAATCCCTTAACAGCACGATTGCAATCGTATGCTGGGGTAGGCATAATACGCGTGCACTCTCATCATCACTGACACAATTCTGCCCAGTAAAATAGATGCATGTGATCCTCTAGTAGAACTCAAGAGGAGACTCAGACCTCCGTGCTTAACCCGGTGGAAAGCGGCAACAGCCAATACCTGATCAATATGGATAAAATATTCCTATATCATAGCTTGACATCAAAGCTGTTACAGATCTATGGTCCCTGTCTTGCCATCTACTCATGTACTCCCTGCTGGTAGTTTTTCTCACTAAAATAACTTTATTTGGTTCCATAGCTTCAGGCATGAACTGGAACATATCCTTCAGCTCCTCAATATAGGTCTTGACATTATAACTAGGTACTGTCAGAGCAAACATTTCTTTGTCTTTTGCTAGCCATCTAAATTAGTGGAGGTTAAATCTGCTGTCTTACCTGCAAAAAGGATCAAGGTGGATACAACTGAGCGTCCTGTATAGGGCTCTTTCTCATCCACTCGGAGATCCTGCTGTAGAGATTATCTGAGCCCAGGCTTCCTGAGTGCCCTTGTACCCTTGGTCCCTACCTGAGACACAAATGCCCTGCTCGAGATCTCTGATTTCTTCCTCAATTAGCATGTCTCTTTGTTCAGTTATTCGTTAGTCGTGTTGTGTAAACTTTCCAGTTTGATTTCCTGTTCATGCAAGCTTACCTGTATCTCTTTTCTGGCCTCGTCCATGACAGAGGGTCTTCTATTTTCTATTTTCACTAATGCTTCTTTGAGTGGTTTCTTTTTCTGTTCATTTTCCATTTTCTTTCCACTGATTATGCCCAATATTTCAAATTGCTCTTTTTTATATTCCTCCAGCTTACTCTTCTTCTGAGCGTCTAAGCTTTTGACAACCAGGCCAGTGTCAATTCAAATTTATCTAGAGCAGTTTAAAGCTAAACTGGATAAGACCCGTACCCTTCCTTTTTAAACGAGGAAATTGCCTTGGCTAGGATTTCTGCGTGGGTGTTTTCAATCTGTAATCTAAAGTCAGACTTCTTAGTACTGTCCCAGTAACCAGGATTGTCGCAATGAGAGATCCTAATTATAAACCACTGAACTTCAGATTATCTGGCAACCATTTCTATTTTTCAGGGAACAAAAGACTCTTTTTGGAATTTTACCTTTGAACACACTTTACTACAGTTCAATGACAACTATCTCTCCACAGTAGCATAAAAGGTAACCCTTACTTACTTATAGTGTAGCTTTAGAGAGCAGGGGCTGCTGGGTTGATTGTTTTCTACATACAGAACAGCAGGGAAGCATCTTGGCTTTCCTGTAACCTCTACACTGAAATCCTGTGCCAACCATCTTGCTACTGTCTTAGAGAGATTTTCAATTTATCCCTGAAGCACAAGAAGAAGTTTGAAGGGTCACAGGAAGCAATGGCCCTCTTTTACGGATCTGTCATTGAGAGTGTTGTGCTGTTTCCCATCACTGTGTGAGATGGCAACACTTCTGCCCAGGACACAGAACAGGTGGAGAGGGCAGTGTATATCGCCTCTAAAACTCCCCCTCCCTTTGTGGATTCATTCTCCAACTCTAGACTAAAACACAAAGCTCTAAAGATGCTCGCCTGTTTCTTCCACCCTGCCCAGCCTTTGTTTACCTTTCTCCTCTCTGGTAGTGCTTAGGTCTGTTAAAATAAGGTGCACAGCTTCTGTAACAGCACCTGCCCAGAGGCTTTGAGATGTGTGAATACAGTTATATAATGTAGGTTAAATGAATACATTATTACTGGAGTATGTAAGGACAGTATATGATGTGGGAATGTTATTATTGGTTTTATGTTTGTACTGTCCTATATTGTACCGATGTCTTTTGCTTGCATGAGCTGACCAAACCAGACTCGATGCAAAATTCAGGAAGTTGTTATGGAAATAGAAGTGTTGAACTTGAGAAACTGTACAGCAACACAGTACAAGCAAAAACACAGACTTAGCATGAAATTACATGAGAATATATTCAAACAAAAGCCAGTTTCAGTCTATTTTTGTTCCTGAGGAATAAAGCCAGCTGTTGGTTATTTGTTATCAACGAGGCTCTTTAAGGCCTTTACCTTCAATAAAGCCCAAATCCCAACAGAAATTTCTCATGTGCCTTGCTGGAGAGCAGTCCCAGTTTTCTCAGCAATGACCCATGACTGAGATTCATGGGTTCTTCCAGGTGTCCCGTATATCATCTGGCCTATGTGTACCATCTGTGGTATTAAAATACACACTCTCAATTTCAGTATTTTTTTGTTTGGTTTCTCTGTTGCTCTAAAGGCAGATAAAGGTGTCTCGTGGAATCTAATTTTCAAGTTAGAGGTTGGTTTCAGCAGTTTCACTTCCTGCACAGACTGATGGGTCTGATTCTCATGCTAAGTGGACAGTTAATCAAGAGTCAAGATGTTACAGCCTCCCTCTCGTTTGTCTATGAGGGTCTGGGTGTGTCCTGAGAGAGACCCCTGCTGTTCCCAGACTGGGCTGCAAATGGCAATTAACTCTCTCTAACAAATCTCATATTTTGCAGAGAAGATAAAAACAGTCATCCGCCTGCTCCAAAGCGTGTCGTTCTCCCTAAAAAAACCTCCTGGAGACACTTAATCATATTTCAGGTCTTCTCCCACAGCAATCTCTTTTGGCAAGGAACAGTAATGTCATGAAGTCTTGTTCATCGACCACAAAAGCCTGCCTCACTGGTCTAAGGTTGACTCTTTAATGTATTTGTCTTCCAAAGGTGTCTTTATCTGGATGACAGGTGCAGAGATTCTTGTGATTCCTGTGCCAGCTATGTCTTTAGGACTGTGCTGTTTTCTTTGTTATGACTTCTCCATGTTAAACACACACAACCTCTCCCTTTACAGGATCATTGTTGATTAGAAGACATCTCCAGATTCAAAGTGTTTGAAAAACCAATGAATAAAACCTTTCTCCCCAATTTAACGTAAATGGTTTCTACAATAAAACCATTGGTTGAACCGATAAAAAAAATCTTTTTCTCATTTTAGTTAACAATGACGAAATGCTAGCGAATAAAATCCACAGTGACCGTGATGAAGACTAAATTGCTTTGCATTTTTATTTGAGTGAATTAGGATGAGTCAAAATGACCTGTTTGACTAAAACTCAAACGGAAATTAATTTCATCACATTCAGTTGGCAGTTTGCGCATTTACTTTCTGTCTGGCCAACAGCAGGCTGGCTGTGTTGGGAATAATCCCAGAGCTGTGCAGTGCCTCAGGGCTACTGCTGTGTGAGAATCCTTCTTCAGGTGTGAGCTTCTTCAGGTAGCTCACACCTGAAGAAGGCTCCACGGCCGAAACGTTGTGTTCTCTTTCTTCTTTTTTTCAGCATGGAATAAACCTATTACTTGTTCCTTTGCAGCCTACGCATGCTGACGCAGCTACCCACCTGAACTATAAGATGATATTCTTATTTTTTCAGAAGAGTGTGTGTTAGCATGATGTATATAATGACTGAGATTCTCCATATATGTAATATGTCACTATGTACCTTCTTCCAAGTCTCATGTAGATCACAGCTCTTGCTCACACAGGTTTATTCAAATATTCACACCTGCTCACACCTGAAGAAGGCTTCACAGACGAAATAATGTGTTTTCTCTCTTCTCTTTTCAGCATGGAATAAACCTATTACTTGTTCCTTTATTAAAATACTCTCATTATTGTTTTAGTTTTGTTTTCACCGTGGCGCTAAAGACAGATAAATGTGTCTCGTGGAATCTAATTTCAGGTTGGAGGTTAGTTTCAGTAGTTTCCCTTCCTGCACAGACTGATGGGGCTGATTGACATGCTAAGTGGACAGTTAATCAAGTCCACAGAGAGACATTCAGAGTCAGGATGTTATAGCCTCCATCTCCTGTGTCTGTGAGGGTCTGGGTGTAACCTGAGACAGACACCTGCTGCTCTCAGACTGGGGGACAGAGAGGCAGTTAATTCTCTCTGTAAAATCTCCAATTTAACTAGAGATCATTAAAATATTCCTTTGCACTCTTACTTCTTCCTACATTTTTTTGGTAATTGGGTAATTGGACTGTTCCCAAAGATGGGTTGGTTGGTAGTACAAATTACTACTGGGAAGAACACAATTTATGATGTCTTAACATTAAGATTGTTCTTTTCTTTCTTGTAGGATTAAGAATAATTATGTTTTGTCGTTCAGAACGTCTCTGTTCTGTAAGTTTTGAGTGTAGTGAGTAAAACTCTTCCCGCTGTATTGACTGTACAACCATATGGGAACCACACAATGAAGGGCATCAGGACCAGGCAATAACAGCACTTGTAAATTAATTGTATTTAAGAGAAATATACAAATATAATCCTTTTCTAGTGATGTGTGCTAATATGAAAGCCATTATTTTCCATGACCTGGTTAGTTGATCTGGTTAGTTAGATTGAATAAAAGGCTGGGCTTGGAGGAGGGGAGGAGACTGCGGGGGTGGAGCAGCCGAACGGATTTCTTTTGATAAGCCACATCTCTCTACTCACTAGAGACACCAATTCCATTTGAGACACGTCACTGGATGAGCTCTTCGGCATTTCAAGGAGCAGAAATATGGTTCTTCCAAGTGCTGGGGTGTCAAGTGGAGAGCCAGGTTAAGAGCATCCTCAGCAGACCTGATGGCCCGAGAGGCAGACTGGTAAGGATCCAACAGGGGAGATGGGCACAGGTGGAGGTGCTTAAGCACCAGATGCTCAAAGCCATTCATAGCCTTCGAGCTCAGAGCAGTTGGTCTGGCCTGTAGCCATTAGGGCATGATTTTTTTGAAGATTCGGGACCAGGAATTAGAGTGGACACTCTGAAACTGTGAAGTATCATCAAATCCGGTGAACACAGGAGCCAGGTGGTCTGCACAGTGACATATTGTCTAGAGCCCTTCAATCAAGTTTCTCAAAGAGCGCATCAAACTGATTACATTTACCTGGGAGGCTGGAGCCTTTGACCAGTTTTTTGTTTCATAGTTGGTCATTTTTTTCTTTTTCTCCAGTCTGATTTCTGCTTGTTTTCATCCAATTGCTCTTCCAGCTTTGTAATGTGGCTTCTCTTTGCTTTCTTCACTGCTGAGCACAGTTCACACTTGTCAGAGATATATTCAGTTCAGTCAGCCATGATAAAAGACCTGTCCTCTTTATGGCACAGGTCTTGCAATTCTTTTGAGAACCATGGATTCTTATTGCCATATATCTTAACTGTTTTGTGGGTATGCATACATCTTCACAGAAGCTCATGGAAGATATAACAGTGTCAGTATATTGAATAAGGAAAGTGGACAGTTAATCAAGTCCACAGAGAGACATTCAGAGTCAGGATGTCAGGAGTCAGCCTCCATCTCCTGTGTCTGTGAGGGTCTGGGTGTAACCTGAGACAGACACCTGCTGTTCTCAGACTGGGGGACAGATAGGCAGTTAATTCTCTCTGTAAAATCTCCAATTTAACTAGAGGTCATTTAAATATTCCTTTGCACTCTTACTTCTTCCTAAATTTTTTTGGTAATTGGGTAATTGGACTGTGGGTATGCATACATCTTCACAGAAGCTTATGGAAGATATAATAGTGTCAGTATATTGAATAAGGAAAGTGGAAGCGGAGCTAAATATGTCCCAATGATCTTACTGATTTTAGTTTTGACGTGATATAAGATTAAAACTTTAAGACTTCCTAACTCATCTCCCATTGTTTAGAGACTGTTTCCCACATTCTCTGTTTATTGGAATATTTAAAATGGCACTAAGAGTTCATTTAAATATGAATATTATACAGTTATCTTTCAATGTGTTATTGTTCAGAACATCTCTGAAAAAGTACTTACAGAACAAATGTAAAACTCATTTCTTTCTGATGCGATGGCAGCCATAGTGTGCCAGAATACTCACCACACCAGCTCTCAGTGGGGAGAAGAACAGTGTGATGAAGCCAATTCATAAATAGGGATTATTACGAGGCCATGATTGGTAAAGGCCAATGAGAAATTTAGCCAGGATGCTTGGGTAACACCACAGGGGGTCAGGACCCAACAGGTCGGTTTTACGTCTCATCCGAAAGACAGCACCTTTCTACGGTACAGTTTCTCTGTCACTATACTGGGGCATTAAGGCCCACACAGACTGCAGGGTGAGCGCTCCCTGCTGGTCCCACTAACACCTCTTCCAGCAGCCTTACTTTACTTACCTTCCTTTTTCCCAGGAGGTCTCCCATCCAGGTACTGACAAGGCTCACACCTGCTTAGCTTCAGTGGGTTGCTAGTTGTGAGTTGCAGGGTGGTATGGTTGCTGGGAATTAGATGAGAACCTAAGGGAATTGTTTTAGCTAATTCATTTTGACTTCCCCTGATATTAATAATGTTGACTTAATTCTTCATATATCTTTTGAAAAGGAAAATTCCCTCAGTCCTTTACATCTGAAGACGTCTGGGGACAGATCTCAAATGGCTTCAGTTGGAACATCCACCAAGTAAGAGTTCATTGTTGTTTTACAAAGTCATGTTTTATTTCAGAATCACGTACCTATCTGATAAAATGCAATTAGGGAGAAAGCTTAATTAGGAAAATGTAGGCCTTCTCTTGTTTCTATAGACAAACATTTTTCTATGTTGTCTTAGGAAACCCAGCAGGATTCCCCTGGTGTGCAAGATGTGCCTGAGGACATTTGACCAGCTTCCTGCTCACTTGAAGAGGGCGTGTATGAAGCAAGCCACACCAGAGGAGATCAGGATGGCCTCTCGCCAGGCCAGGAAGGACTTGATGAGTCACCTGAGGAAAGGGCGTGTTGTGGATTACGAGAGCATAGAGCTATTGTTTGACAAGGCAAATAGGAACCTAGCTGTGAGACTGGTGGAGTCCATGGGCTGTTTCGTACGGGGGAGACCTGAAGACAAACCAGCAAGGTGAGAGATTAAATTTTGACATTTCTTCATTGTATTTTCAAAGGCTTTTTTGAAACCGGTTATCTCGGTTAGTATTTTATGTAATGGTACTTTTACAGTTCCAGATGCCCTGAGGAAGCGCCTGCTGTCCAGCAGAAAGAGCTGCCGCAGGCTCCTCCAAAGACTGAGGAGGACGAGGAAGATGAAGGGGAACATGGGAGCTCTGAAGAACTGGAGCAGCAGTAAGACTTTCCTTTCATGTTTCCAGATTGATTAATAATTCCACTGGCTCTCTTACGTATGAAATCATTCTATGATTAGTGTCCTATATCCCTACAGGACCCCAGTAGTTAAGAGTTATCAGCAGGCTCTCCGGAAGAGAGTGGCCCGGGCTGGACTATACAGAAAACACACTCTGGATGCTCCTCTCCTGGCTGGGTTTAAACAGTACCTTATCCAGGACCTGGGTGTGGTAAACTGCTCTCAGGAGGTTGGTATTAAAAACTGGGCAGAGGCTCACAAAGTACATATTTTAACTCATCCGCACAGAATTTACCCATCTGAGATTGTGCCTGTCCTAAAAATAAACCCTAAAAACATTTTTTTTAGATAGACAACGTTTCCAGATTCCTGTTTTTTATGGATCCGTCTAAAGCATCCTTGATGTTTGTGAAGGACATTCCCAAAACACGCAAATTTTTTTACCAACTGAGGATGACTGGACTGTCTCACCAAACCATTGCTAATTACATCAAAAACATCAACCGGTTCCTGCGCTACATCCTGAATGCCACCAACCTAAGACAGGAGGATCCCAGCCTGGCTAACGTCATCATCATCTTCCAGAGCATCCTGAAGGACATTCAGCAGAAAAACAGCAAGGATGTCTCACAGGAAGTCATCAGAAAGAGGTATTTTCCATTTGGAACTCTGATTCCAGTTGGTTTCCGGTTCCAGTACATGACGGGAATTGACGTTGATGGTACTACTCCTTCTGCCACAGATACAGACAGCTGCAGAGTCCTGGGCCGAGCGCCAGTGACTGCTGGAAGGTGCTGAGGGCTGCAAAGAGAGATGTGGAGCGGATACTGGAGAAGACGCACACTTCTGAAGACATCACCATGCCTGAGCAGCTTCTTGTGCTGTATTACCTGCAGGCCATTCTCCAGCTGAAGCATCTGCAGCACCCATGGGTGGTAAAGAATATGACAGTAAGCATGACAGTCATGCATATTTCAGTTGTTTGGCCAAATTCTAACAATGAAACAATGATCTGACGTTCATAAAGAGACAGAATAACAGTGCTGGTCAGGGCTCATCGCTGTCATTTAGGTGGCGCTCCCGTTACTTAGGGCCTTTACAGGGAGACCTGCTGTGCCAGTGATCCTGGACTGGAGGGAAATGTGAGGGAGAAGATGCTCTCAGCTCTGTGTTCAGTCAGAGTTCAGTCAGAGAGATTGGACAGCGGAAGTGTGAGAGTGGAATTTGATTTCCACCCCAGCTTCTCTTCAGTAACTTCATATGGAACAAGAGTTAGTGAATGGCAAACATCAAGTTCAAACAGCCTCAGCGGCACTAAATCGTAATCATTCTTGATGACACCTCCTCGTGTTATATGTAAGCCCCTTCTCTCTTTCACATTTATCTCTCTTCCACCTCTCGGCACCTCTCTTCCACACCATCCCCTACTTGTGAGTCCTCATTGGGATCCCAGCCGCCTCGCCCTACAGAACCTTAGCACCCAGCCAAGTGGGTCAGACTGACTGATTGAAACACTCAACACTCTCCATACACTTCATTGCTGGGTGCTGCTGTTGCCACTGTAAAATGATCATTGGCAGTTTTGAATCAGATATTATTTATTGAATTGCTTGTGATTTCAGGTCCAGGAATGGATGCAGAGAAAGAATTTTGTGTCACAAAGAGGACGAAAACTGGCGATAATAGCAGTGACACAGCACACAACTTCCTCACAGCAGCTGGCATGCTTTTCCCTGAATGAAGAAGAGGAACATGTAAGTTAAAGTTATGTTGATATACTCTCTCCAGTTCATTGCCAACATCTGTCTTCGGCATTCAACAATAGTTGAAAAGTACAATAACTGCATTTTGTCTGTTTTTTCAGATGTTTCACCTTTACTTCACTAAACTACGCTGTACTGCCACTGACAGCATCTGTGGAACAGAGACTGAACATTTTTTCAGTTCTTCTGTGGGGGAGCCAATTTATAGTCCTTCCAATGACCTGCGAAGACTGCATGAGAAGTAAACCAAATCACAAAGTTGTTTTAATGTATTAATTGAACTGTCTGTGGCTTGGAAAGAATCATACACTGTGTGTATGTGTTTGTTTTGTAGATACCACCTCTCACTCATCACCAGCCAGGCTGCAGGAGTGCATTTGAGACGGCCACAAAGAGGCTCACAGATGCACAGAAGAGCATTGTGGCGGATTATCTGGCCGACTCAGATGGTACTGCAGAGAAACACTATAGGATACTGACACATGACAACATCTGCTCAGCCATTGAAGTCATTGAAGGTGTTGCAGAGGAGGGAGCTCAGTAAGTGTCACCATGTTCTGAATAGATGACAAAATATTCTTGTGTCAAAAACAGCAATTACTTCATGCTTTTGAAACATCAAGAGAGCAATCGCCAGTCAGTGCTGCAGGATGCACATCTGCTGTGTAACTGGAAGAGAAAACACCACTTTCAGTTCTTTTCAGCCAATGTGTTACAGAGATTATTGTGATCTAATATTCGTTTTTACATCAGATCAACACCAAAATCCGCTGTGGCAGCTGCAGGATCTGGAAATCCGAAGATGGATGATGCCACAGCCTTCCAGGAGCTGACACGGGAGTTTCCAGTGTCGTTAGATGGGCAGCTTCCCAGAAAGAAAGAGCGTCTGAGACTGACTGGAAGTCATGACCGACACTGTTACGACAGGTGGAGATCAGATCAGAGGAAGATGAGACTGCAGAACATTATTGGTAAGTTTACGTATCAATTATTTTCACAGAGAAACAGACAAAGAAAGTGAATTTGGAATCAATTCTTCTGGTTTTCATTCCAGACCATTACGCTAGACGGTTACCAACGGAAGGCCAGGTGACCCGCTATTTTCAAAAGATGAGCTGGACTGCAAATACACCAAAAGCGTCTGAAGTGCTTGAGAAGTGGAAGCCCAACACAGGTGCACAACCAAATGAAAGGCAAATTAAAAAGATGGTAAAGTGTCAAACCTGGAGAGGCCTGACTATCACTGACGATCCAGCGAAGGGGAAGAAGGTTGTGACTTCCAGGCGTTTCCAGAAGGCAGAGGTGGTGCGTGATTACCATGGCGAGGTCATCACAAAGACAGCTGCAGAAGCCCTAATGGCACATATGGCAGAGGGAGAAATGAGATGTCTTTTCTTTTTTGACGGACCTGCACAAAAAATGTGCATTGATGCTTTTGAAGAACACTGCGCCTGCCACCCGGATAAGGAGACGTTCGGAAGGCGGATAAATTCCTCTAGGAAAAAAGATAACATCAGGGCTGTCAGAGAGTCATTCATAATCAACGGACAGCCCGTCATGACAATTCTCTTTATAGCGAAGAGGGACATTGCTGAGGGAGAAGAGCTCCTCTTTGATTACAGAGTTTCGAGGAAATCATTTCAGGGTGAAGGACAGGCTCTAGAGTGGCTGGATAACTGACCAGTTCCCGAAAATACTTTGTAAGTATGTTGAACATATCTTCTTTTAGCTATTAAAGATGGTGTCTTCTTGTGACTTGAAATCCATCTCATTATTGCTTGTGTCATTGTTTTGAAGATGACATGTCTCATTCTCCAACAGCTAGGGCACCAGGAGGGGATAAGAGACAGACAAGTAGATATATGGAGCTCAGAAGAGCATAGAGGCTGATTAGCCACACCACACAAATATTCCCAAGACAAAACACTACGAGACATCTGTCCAGCTCTTGTTCTTATTGAAAGTTAAGGAATGAAGAGGTCTAATTGTCACCACTTTTGAAAAACTGTTGACTTTATCTGAATGTTTCAAAGAAACACTCCATTAAAACACTTAAAAGTTTTCCAATTATTTCATGATGAGTGGAGCAATGCAAATAATCTTTTTCAGTGTAAGAAATTTGCTTTTGGGTCAGTTTAAATTGAACAAACTCTCAAATCTTTTTGAGATGATGTGTTACAGCCCTTAACCCCAGGGTGCAGAAGTTGTCGAAACGTGTTTTTCAGCAGAAATAAACACGTTTTGGCAACTTTGGTCACCCCCATGTAACTTATGGGGCAGGAACAGCACACTTTTCAAAACGTGTTTTTTAGCAGAAATAAACGCGTTATCTCAGCCTTTGGAATCTCAGTGTAACTGCCTGGCTCAGAAGAGCCCACTGAGTCAGCCCTTAACCCCAGTGTGCAGAAATTGTCAAAACGTGTTTTTCAGCAGAAATAAACACGTTTTGGCAACTTTGGTCACCCCCATGTAACTTACAGAGCAGGAACAGCACACTTTTCAAAACGTGTTTTTCATCTAAATAATCGCGTTATTTCAAACTTTTGAATCCCAGTGTAACTGCCTGGCTAAGAAGAGCGCACTGAGTCAGCCCTTAACCCCAGTGTGCAGAAGTTGTCAAAATGTGTTTTTCAGCAGAAATAAACACGTTTTGGCAACTTTGGTCACCCCCATGTAACTTATGGGGCAGGAACAGCACCCTTTTCAAAACGTGTTTTTCAGCCCGAAATAAACGCGTTTTCTCTGCCTTCGGAATCCCAGTGTAACTGCTGGCTCAGAAGAGCCCACTGAGTGAGCCCTTAACCCCAGTGTGCAGATGTTGTCAAAACGTGTTTTTCAGCAGAAGTAAACACGTTTTGGCAACTTTGGTCACCCCCATGTAACTTATGGGGCAGGAACAGCACCCTTTTCAAAACGTGTTTTTCAGCCGAAATAAACGCGTTTTTTCAAACTTTGGAATCCCAGTGTAACTGCCTGGATTAGAAAAGCAAACTGAGTCAGCCCTTAACCCCAGTGTGCAGAAGTTGTCAAAAAGTGTTTTCGGCAGAAATAAACACGTTTTGGAAACATTGGTCACCCCCATGTAAGTTATAGGGCAGGAACAGCACAGTTTTCAAAACGTGTTTTTCAGCCCGAAATAAATGCTTTTTCTCAGCCCTTGGAATCGCATTGTAACTACCTGGCTCAGAAGAGCAGACTGAGTCAGCCCTTAACCCCAGTGATCAGAAATTGTCAAAACGTGTTTTTCAGCAGAAATAAACACGTCTTGGCAACTTTGGTCACCCCCATGTAACTTATAGGGCAGGAACAGCACAGTTTTCAAAACGTGTTTTTCAGCCCGAAATAAACGCTTTTTCTCAGCCCTTAGAATCGCAGTGTAACTGCCTGGCTCAGAAGAGCACACTGAGACAGCCCTTAACCCCAGTGTGCAGAAATTGTCAAAACGTGTTTTTCAGCAGAAATAAACACGTTTTGGCAACTTTGGTCACCCCCATGTAACTTATAGGGATAGGAACAGCACAGTTTTCAAAACGTGTTTTTCAGCCCGAAAAAAACGCTTTTTCTCAGCCCTTGGAATCGCAGTGTAACTGCCTGGCTCAGAAGAGCACACTGAGTCAGCCCTTAACCCCAGTGTGCAGAAATTGTCAAAATATGTTTTTCAGCAGAAATAAACACATTTTGGCAACTTTGGTCACCACCATGTAACTTATAGGGCAGGAACAGCACAGTTTTCAAAACGTGTTTTTCAGCCCGAAATAAACGCTTTTTCTCAGCCCTTGGAATCGCAGTGTAACTGCCTGGCTCAGAAGAGCACACTGAGTCAGCCCTTAACCCCAGTGATCAGAAATTGTCAAAACGTGTTTTTCAGCAGAAATAAACACGTTTTGGCAACTTTGGTCACCCCCATGTAACTTATAGGGCAGGAACAGCACAGTTTTCA
This sequence comes from Atractosteus spatula, assembly GCF_055471065.1. Lineage (NCBI taxonomy): Eukaryota > Metazoa > Chordata > Actinopteri > Semionotiformes > Lepisosteidae > Atractosteus > Atractosteus spatula. The sequence continues at coordinate 2,207,857 of NC_142722.1, forward strand.
AAACGTGTTTTTCAGTCCGAAATAAATGCGTTTTCTCAGCCCTTAGAATCGCAGTGTAACTGCCTGGCTCAGAAGAGCACACTGAGTCAGCCCTTAACCCCAGTGTGCAGAAATTGTCAAAACGTGTTTTTCAGCAGAAATAAACACGTTTCGGCAACTTAGGTCACCCCCATGTAAGTTATAGGGCAGGAACAGCACAGTTTTCAAAACGTGTTTTTCAGCCAGAAATAAACGCGTTTTCTCAGCCCTTGGAATCGCAGTGTAACTGCCTGGCTCAGTAGAGCCCACTGAATCACCCTTAACCCCAGTGATCAGAAATTGTCAAAACGTGTTTTTCGGCAGAAATAAACACGTTTTGGCAACTTTGGTCACCCCCATGTAAGTTATAGGGCAGGAACAGCACAGTTTTCAAAACGTGTTTTTCACCCGAAATAAAAGCTTTTTCTCAGCCCTTGGAATCGCAGTGTAACTGCCTGGCTCAGAAGAGCACACTGAGTCATCCCTTAACCTCAGTGATCAGAAATAGTCAAAACGTGTTTTTCAGCAGAAATAAACACGTTTTGGCAACTTTGGTCACCCCCATAAAACTTATAGGGCAGGAACAGCACAGTTTTCAAAGCTTGTTTTTCAGCCCGAAATAAACGCGTTTTCTCAGCCCTTAGAATCGCAGTGTAACTGCCTGGCTCAGAAGAGCACACTGAATCAGCCCTTAACCCCAGTGATCAGAAATTGTCAAAACATGTTTTTCAGCAGAAATAAAAACGTTTTGGCAACTTTGGTCACCCCCATGTAACTTATACGGCAGGAACAGCACACTATTCAAAACGTGTTTTTCAGCCCAAAATAAACGCATTTTCTCAGACCTTAGAATCGCAGTGTAACTGCCTGGCTCAGAAGAGCACACTGAGTCAGCCCTTAACCCCAGTGTGCAGAAATTGTCAAAACGTGTTTTTCAGCAGAAATAAACACGTTTTGGCAACTTTGGTCACCACCATGTAACTTATAGGGCAGGAACAGCACAGTTTTCAAAACGTGTTTTTCAGCCCGAAATAAACGCGTTTTCTCAGCCCTTAGAATCGCAGTGTAACTGCCTTTCTCAGAAGAGCACACTGAGTCAGCCCTTAACCCCAGTGTGCAGAAATTGTCAAAACGTGTTTTTCAGCAGAAATAAACACGTTTTGGCAACTTTGGTCACCACCATGTAACTTATAGGGCAGGAACAGCACAGTTTTCAAAACTTGTTTTTCAGCCCGAAATAAACGCTTTTTCTAAGCCCTTGGAATCGCAGTGTAACTGCCTGGCTCAGAAGAGCACACTGAGTCAGCCCTTAACCCCAGTGATCAGAAATTGTCAAAACGTGTTTTTCAGCAGAAATAAACACGTTTTGGCAACTTTGGTCACCACCATGTAACTTATAGGGCAGGAACAGCACAGTTTTCAGAACGTGTTTTTCAGCCCGAAATAAACGCTTTTTCTCAGCCCTTGGAATCGCTGTGTAACTGCCTTGCTCAGAAGAGCACACTGAGTCAGCCCTTAACCCCAGTGATCAGAAATTGTCAAAACGTGTTTTTCAGCAGAAATAAACACGTTTTGGCAACTTTGGTCACCCTCATGTAACTTATAGGGCAGGAACAGCACAGTTTTCAAAACGTGTTTTTCAGCCCGAAATAAACGCGTTTTCTCATCCCTTGGAATCGCAGTGTAACTGCCTGGTTCAGAAGAGCACACTGAGTCAGCCCTTAACCCCAGTGTGAAGAAATTGTCAAAACGTGTTTTTCAGCAGAAATAAACAGGTTTTGGCAACTTTGGTCACCCCCATGTAAGTTACAGGGCAGGAACAGCACAGTTTTCAAAACGTGTTTTTCAGCCCGAAATAAACGCTTTTTCTCAGCCCTTGGAATCGCAATGTAACTACCTGGCTCAGAAGAGCACACTGAGTCAGCCCTTAACCCCAGTGATCAGAAATTGTCAAAACGTGTTTTTCAGCAGAAATAAACACGTTTTGGCAACTTTGGTCACCCCCATTTAACTTATAGGGCAGGAACAGCACAGTTTTCAAACCGTGTTTTTCAGCCCGAAATAAACGCGTTTTCTCAGCCCTTAGAATCGCAGTGTAACTGCCTGGCTCAGAAGAGCACACTGAGTCAGCCCTTAACCCCATTGTGCAGAAATTGTCAAAACGTTTTTTTCAGCAGAAATAAACACGTTATGGCAACTTTGGTCACCACCATGTAACTTATAGGGCAGGAACAGCACAGTTTTCAAAACGTGTTTTTCAGCCCGACATAAACGCTTTTTCTCAGCCCTTGGAATCGCAGTGTAACTGCCTGGCTCAGAAGAGCACACTGAGTCAGCCCTTAACCCCAGTGTGCAGACATTGTCAAAACGTGTTTTTCAGCAGAAATAAACACGTTTCGGCAACTTGGGTCACCCCCTGTAAGTTATATGGCAGGAACAGCACAGTTTTCAAAACGTGTTTTTCAGCCATAAATAAACGCGTTTTCTCAGCCCTTGGAATCGCAGTGTAACTGCCTGGCTAAGAAGAGCCCACTGAATCAGCCCTTAACCCCAGTGTGCAGAAATTGTCAAAACGTGTTTTTCAGCAGAAATAAACACGTTTTGGCAACTTTGGTCACCACCATGTAACTTATAGGGCAGGAACAGCACAGTTTTCAAAACGTGTCTTTCAGCCCGAAATAAATGCTTTTTCTCAGCCCTTAGAATCGCAGTGTAACTGCCTGGCTCAGAAGAGCACACTGAGTCAGCCCTTAACCCCAGTGTGCAGAAATTGTCAAAACGTGTTTTTCAGCAGAAATAAACACGTTTTGGCAACTTTGGTCACCACCATGTAACTTATAGGGCAGGAACAGCACAGTTTTCAAAACGTGTTTTTCAGCCCGAAATAAACGCTTTTTCTCAGCCCTTGGAATTGCAGTGTAACTGCCTGGCTCAGAAGAGCACACTGAGTCAGCCCTTAACCCCAGTGATCAGAAATTGTCAAAACGTGTTTTTCAGCAGAAATAAACACGTTTTGGCAACTTTGGTCACCCCCATGTAACTTATAGGGCAGGAACAGCACAGTTTTCAAAACGTGTTTTTCAGCCCGACATAAACGCTTTTTCTCAGCCCTTGGAATCGCAGTGTAACTGCCTGGCTCAGAAGAGCACACTGAGTCAGCCCTTAACCCCAGTGATCAGAAATTGTCAAAACGTGTTTTTCAGCAGAAATAAACACGTTTTTGCAACTTTGGTCACCACCATGTAACTTATAGGGCAGGAACAGCACTGTTTTCAAGACGTGTTTTTCAGCCCCAAATAAACGCTTTTTCTCAGCCCTTAGAATCGCAGTGTAACTGCCTGGCTCAGAAGAGCACACTGAGTCAGCCCTTAACCCCAGAGTGCAGAAATTGTCAAAACGTGTTTTTAAGCAGAAATAAACACGTTTTGGCAACTTTGGTCACCCCCATGTAAGTTATAGGGCAGGAACAGCACAGTTTTCAAAACGTGTTTTTCAGCCCGAAATAAACGAGTTTTCTCATCCCTTGGAATCGCAGTGTAACTGCCTGGCTCAGAAGAGCACACTGAGTCAGCCCTTAAGCCCAGTGTGTAGAAATTGTCAAAACGTGTTTTTCAGCAGAAATAAACAGGTTTTGGCAACTTTGGTCACCCCCATGTAAGTTATAGGGCAGGAACAGCACAGTTTTCAAAACGTGTTTTTCAGCCCGAAATAAACGCGTTTTCTCAGCCCTTAGAATCGCAGTGTAACTGCCTGGCTCAGAAGAGCACACTGAGTCAGCCCTTAACCCCAGTGTGCAGAAATTGTCAAAACGTGTTTTTCAGCAGAAATAAACACGTTATGGCAACTTTGGTCACCCCCATGTAAGCTATAGGGCAGGAACAGCACAGTTTTCAAAACGTGTTTTTCAGCCCGACATAAACGCTTTCTCTCAGCCCTTGGAATCGCAGTGTAACTGCCTGGCTCAGAAGAGCACACTGAGTCAGCCCTTAACCCCAGTGTGCAGAAATTGTCAAAACGTGTTTTTCAGCAGAAATAAACACGTTTCGGCAACTTAGGTCACCCCCTGTAAGTTATACGGCAGGAACAGCACAGTTTTCAAAACGTGTTTTTCAGCCAGAAATAAACGCGTTTTCTCAGCCCTTGGAATCGCAGTGTAACTGCCTGGCTCAGAAGAGCCCACTGAATCACCCTTAACCCCAGTGATCAGAAATTGTCAAAACGTGTTTTTCGGCAGAAATAAACACGTTTTGGCAACTTTGGTCACCCCCATGTAAGTTATAGGGCAGGAACAGCACAGTTTTCAAAACGTGTTTTTCACCCGAAATAAAAGCTTTTTCTCAGCCCTTGGAATCGCAGTGTAACTGCCTGGCTCAGAAGAGCACACTGAGTCATCCCTTAACCTCAGTGATCAGAAATTGTCAAAACGTGTTTTTCAGCAGAAATAAACACGTTTTGGCAACTTTGGTCACCCCCATAAAACTTATAGGGCAGGAACAGCACAGTTTTCAAAACTTGTTTTTCAGCCCGAAATAAACGCGTTTTCTCAGCCCTTAGAATCGCAGTGTAACTGCCTGGCTCAGAAGAGCACACTGAATCAGCCCTTAACCCCAGTGATCAGAAATTGTCAAAACATGTTTTTCAGCAGAAATAAAAACGTTTTGGCAACTATGGTCACCCCCATGTAACTTATACGGCAGGAACAGCACACTATTCAAAACGTGTTTTTCAGCCCAAAATAAACGCATTTTCTCAGACCTTAGAATCGCAGTGTAACTGCCTGGCTCAGAAGAGCACACTGAGTCAGCCCTTAACCCCAGTGTGCAGAAATTGTCAAAACGTGTTTTTCAGCAGAAATAAACACGTTTTGGCAACTTTGGTCACCACCATGTAACTTATAGGGCAGGAACAGCACAGTTTTCAAAACGTGTTTTTCAGCCCGAAATAAACGCGTTTTCTCAGCCCTTAGAATCGCAGTGTAACTGCCTTTCTCAGAAGAGCACACTGAGTCAGCCCTTAACCCCAGTGTGCAGAACTTGTCAAAACGTGTTTTTCAGCAGAAATAAACACGTTTTGGCAACTTTGGTCACCACCATGTATCTTATAGGGCAGGAACAGCACAGTTTTCAAAACTTGTTTTTCAGCCCGAAATAAACGCTTTTTCTAAGCCCTTGGAATCGCAGTGTAACTGCCTGGCTCAGAAGAGCACACTGAGTCAGCCCTTAACCCCAGTGATCAGAAATTGTCAAAACGTGTTTTTCAGCAGAAATAAACACGTTTTGGCAACTTTGGTCACCACCATGTAACTTATAGGGCAGGAACAGCACAGTTTTCAAAACGTGTTTTTCAGCCCAAAATAAACGCTTTTTCTCAGCCCTTGGAATCGCAGTGTAACTGTCTTGCTCAGAAGAGCACACTGAGTCAGCCCTTAACCCCCGTGATCAGAAATTGTCAAAACGTGTTTTTCAGCAGAAATAAACACGTTTTGGCAACTTTGGTCACCCTCATGTAACTTATAGGGCAGGAACAGCACAGGTTTCAAAACGTGTTTTTCAGCCCGAAATAAACGCGTTTTCTCATCCCTTGGAATCGCAGTGTAACTGCCTGGTTCAGAAGAGCACACTGAGTCAGCCCTTAACCCCAGTGTGAAGAAATTGTCAAAACGTGTTTTTCAGCAGAAATAAACAGGTTTTGGCAACTTTGGTCACCCCCATGTAAGTTACAGGGCAGGAACAGCACAGTTTTCAAAACGTGTTTTTCAGCCCGAAATAAACGCTTTTTCTCAGCCCTTGGAATCGCAATGTAACTACCTGGCTCAGAAGAGCACACTGAGTCAGCCCTTAACCCCAGTGATCAGAAATTGTCAAAACGTGTTTTTCAGCAGAAATAAACACGTTTTGGCAACTTTGGTCACCCCCATGTAACTTATAGGGCAGGAACAGCACAGTTTTCAAAACGTGTTTTTCAGCCCGAAATAAACGCGTTTTCTCAGCCCGTAGAATCGCAGTGTAACTGCCTGGCTCAGAAGAGCACACTGAGTCAGCCCTTAACCCCATTGTGCAGAAATTGTCAAAACGTTTTTTTCAGCAGAAATAAACACGTTATGGCAACTTTGGTCACCACCATGTAACTTATAGGGCAGGAACAGCACAGTTTTCAAAACGTGTTTTTCAGCCCGACATAAACGCTTTTTCTCAGCCCTTGGAATCGCAGTGTAACTGCCTGGCTCAGAAGAGCACACTGAGTCAGCCCTTAACCCCAGTGTGCAGACATTGTCAAAACGTGTTTTTCAGCAGAAATAAACACGTTTCGGCAACTTGGGTCACCCCCTGTAAGTTATATGGCAGGAACAGCACAGTTTTCAAAACGTGTTTTTCAGCCCGACATAAACGCTTTTTCTCAGCCCTTGGAATCGCAGTGTAACTGCCTGGCTCAGAAGAGCACACTGAGTCAGCCCTTAACCCCAGTGTGCAGAAATTGTCAAAACGTGTTTTTCAGCAGAAATAAACACGTTTTGGCAACTTTGGTCACCCCCATAAAACTTATAGGGCAGGAACAGCACAGTTTTCAAAACTTGTTTTTCAGCCCGAAATAAACGCGTTTTCTCAGCCCGTAGAATCGCAGTGTAACTGCCTGGCTCAGAAGAGCAGATGAATCAGCCCTTAACCCCAGTGATCAGAAACTGTCAAAACGTGTTTTTCAGCAGAAATAAACAGGTTTTGGCAACTTTGGTCACCCCCATGTAAGTTATAGGGCAGGAACAGCACAGTTTTCAAAACGTGTTTTTCAGCCCGAAATAAACGCGTTTTCTCAGCCCTTAGAATCGCAGTGTAACTGCCTGGCTCAGAAGAGCACACTGAGTCAGCCCTTAACCCCAGTGTGCAGAAATTGTCAAAACGTGTTTTTCAGCAGAAATAAACACGTTATGGCAACTTTGGTCACCCCCATGTAAGCTATAGGGCAGGAACAGCACAGTTTTCAAAACGTGTTTTTCAGCCCGACATAAACGCTTTTTCTCAGCCCTTGGAATCGCAGTGTAACTGCCTGGCTCAGAAGAGCACACTGAGTCAGCCCTTAACCCCAGTGTGCAGAAATTGTCAAAACGTGTTTTTCAGCAGAAATAAACACGTTTCGGCAACTTAGGTCACCCCCTGTAAGTTATACGGCAGGAACAGCACAGTTTTCAAAACGTGTTTTTCAGCCAGAAATAAACGCGTTTTCTCAGCCCTTGGAATCGCAGTGTAACTGCCTGGCTCAGAAGAGCCCACTGAATCACCCTTAACCCCAGTGATCAGAAATTGTCAAAACGTGTTTTTCGGCAGAAATAAACACGTTTTGGCAACTTTGGTCACCCCCATGTAAGTTATAGGGCAGGAACAGCACAGTTTTCAAAACGTGTTTTTCACCCGAAATAAAAGCTTTTTCTCAGCCCTTGGAATCGCAGTGTAACTGCCTGTCTCAGAAGAGCACACTGAGTCATCCCTTAACCTCAGTGATCAGAAATTGTCAAAACGTGTTTTTCAGCAGAAAGAAACACGTTTTGGCAACTTTGGTCACCCCCATGTAACTTATAGGGCAGGAACAGCACAGTTTTCAAAACGTGTTTTTCAGCCCGAAATAAACGCGTTTTCTCAGCCATTAGAATCGCAGTGTAACTGCCTGGCTCAGAAGAGCACACTGAGTCAGCCCTTAACCCCAGTGTGCATAAATTGTCAAAACGTGTTTTTCAGCAGAAATAAACACGTTTTTGCAACTTTGGTCACCACCATGTAACTTATAGGGCAGGAACAGCACAGTTTTCAAAACGTGTTTTTCAGCCCGAAATAAACGCTTTTTCTCAGCCATTGGAATCGCAGTGTAACTGCCTGGCTCAGAAGAGCACACTGAGTCAGCCCTTAACCCCAGTGATCAGAAATTGTCAAAACGTGTTTTTCAGCAGAAATAAACACGTTTTGGCAACTTTGGTCACCCCCATGTAACTTATAGGGCAGGAACAGCACTGTTTTCAAGACGTGTTTTTCAGCCCGAAATAAACGCTTTTTCTCAGCCCTTAGAATCGCAGTGTAACTGCCTGGCTCAGAAGAGCACACTGAGTCAGCCCTTAACCCCAGAGTGCAGAAATTGTCAAAACGTGTTTTTAAGCAGAAATAAACACGTTTTGGCAACTTTGGTCACCCCCATGTAAGTTATAGGGCAGGAACAGCACAGTTTTCAAAACGTGTTTTTCAGCCCGAAATAAACGAGTTTTCTCATCCCTTGGAATCGCAGTGTAACTGCCTGGCTCAGAAGAGCACACTGAGTCAGCCCTTAAGCCCAGTGTGTAGAAATTGTCAAAACGTGTTTTTCAGCAGAAATAAACAGGTTTTGGCAACTTTGGTCACCCCCATGTAAGTTATAGGGCAGGAACAGCACAGTTTTCAAAACGTGTTTTTCAGCCCGAAATAAACGCGTTTTCTCAGCCCTTAGAATCGCAGTGTAACTGCCTGGCTCAGAAGAGCACACTGAGTCAGCCCTTAACCCCAGTGTGCAGAAATTGTCAAAACGTGTTTTTCAGCAGAAATAAACACGTTATGGCAACTTTGGTCACCCCCATGTAAGCTATAGGGCAGGAACAGCACAGTTTTCAAAACGTGTTTTTCAGCCCGACATAAACGCTTTTTCTCAGCCCTTGGAATCGCAGTGTAACTGCCTGGCTCAGAAGAGCACACTGAGTCAGCCCTTAACCCCAGTGTGCAGAAATTGTCAAAACGTGTTTTTCAGCAGAAATAAACACGTTTCGGCAACTTAGGTCACCCCCTGTAAGTTATACGGCAGGAACAGCACAGTTTTCAAAACGTGTTTTTCAGCCAGAAATAAACGCGTTTTCTCAGCCCTTGGAATCGCAGTGTGACTGCCTGGCTCAGAAGAGCCCACTGAATCACCCTTAACCCCAGTGATCAGAAATTGTCAAAACGTGTTTTTCGGCAGAAATAAACACGTTTTGGCAACTTTGGTCACCCCCATGTAAGTTATAGGGCAGGAACAGCACAGTTTTCAAAACGTGTTTTTCACCCGAAATAAAAGCTTTTTCTCAGCCCTTGGAATCGCAGTGTAACTGCCTGGCTCAGAAGAGCACACTGAGTCAGCCCTTAACCCCAGTGATCAGAAATTGTCAAAACGTGTTTTTCAGCAGAAATAAACACGTTTTGGCAACTTTGGTCACCCCCATGTAACTTATAGGGCAGGAACAGCACTGTTTTCAAGACGTGTTTTTCAGCCCGAAATAAACGCTTTTTCTCAGCCCTTAGAATCGCAGTGTAACTGCCTGGCTCAGAAGAGCACACTGAGTCAGCCCTTAACCCCAGAGTGCAGAAATTGTCAAAACGTGTTTTTAAGCAGAAATAAACACGTTTTGGCAACTTTGGTCACCCCCATGTAAGTTATAGGGCAGGAACAGCACAGTTTTCAAAACGTGTTTTTCAGCCCGAAATAAACGAGTTTTCTCATCCCTTGGAATCGCAGTGTAACTGCCTGGCTCAGAAGAGCACACTGAGTCAGCCCTTAAGCCCAGTGTGTAGAAATTGTCAAAACGTGTTTTTCAGCAGAAATAAACAGGTTTTGGCAACTTTGGTCACCCCCATGTAAGTTATAGGGCAGGAACAGCACAGTTTTCAAAACGTGTTTTTCAGCCCGAAATAAACGCGTTTTCTCAGCCCTTAGAATCGCAGTGTAACTGCCTGGCTCAGAAGAGCACACTGAGTCAGCCCTTAACCCCAGTGTGCAGAAATTGTCAAAACGTGTTTTTCAGCAGAAATAAACACGTTATGGCAACTTTGGTCACCCCCATGTAAGCTATAGGGCAGGAACAGCACAGTTTTCAAAACGTGTTTTTCAGCCCGACATAAACGCTTTTTCTCAGCCCTTGGAATCGCAGTGTAACTGCCTGGCTCAGAAGAGCACACTGAGTCAGCCCTTAACCCCAGTGTGCAGAAATTGTCAAAACGTGTTTTTCAGCAGAAATAAACACGTTTCGGCAACTTAGGTCACCCCCTGTAAGTTATACGGCAGGAACAGCACAGTTTTCAAAACGTGTTTTTCAGCCAGAAATAAACGCGTTTTCTCAGCCCTTGGAATCGCAGTGTGACTGCCTGGCTCAGAAGAGCCCACTGAATCACCCTTAACCCCAGTGATCAGAAATTGTCAAAACGTGTTTTTCGGCAGAAATAAACACGTTTTGGCAACTTTGGTCACCCCCATGTAAGTTATAGGGCAGGAACAGCACAGTTTTCAAAACGTGTTTTTCACCCGAAATAAAAGCTTTTTCTCAGCCCTTGGAATCGCAGTGTAACTGCCTGGCTCAGAAGAGCACACTGAGTCATCCCTTAACCTCAGTGATCAGAAATTGTCAAAACGTGTTTTTCAGCAGAAATAAACACGTTTTGGCAACTTTGGTCACCCCCATAAAACTTATAGGGCAGGAACAGCACAGTTTTCAAAACTTGTTTTTCAGCCCGAAATAAACGCGTTTTCTCAGCCCTTAGAATCGCAGTGTAACTGCCTGGCTCAGAAGAGCACACTGAATCAGCCCTTAACCCCAGTGATCAGAAATTGTCAAAACATGTTTTTCAGCAGAAATAAAAACGTTTTGGCAACTTTGGTCACCCCCATGTAACTTATACGGCAGGAACAGCACACTATTCAAAACGTGTTTTTCAGCCCAAAATAAACGCATTTTCTCAGACCTTAGAATCGCAGTGTAACTGCCTGGCTCAGAAGAGCACACTGAGTCAGCCCTTAACCCCAGTGTGCAGAAATTGTCAAAACGTGTTTTTCAGCAGAAATAAACACGTTTTGGCAACTTTGGTCACCACCATGTAACTTATAGGGCAGGAACAGCACAGTTTTCAAAACGTGTTTTTCAGCCCGAAATAAACGCGTTTTCTCAGCCCTTAGAATCGCAGTGTAACTGCCTTTCTCAGAAGAGCACACTGAGTCAGCCCTTAACCCCAGTGTGCAGAACTTGTCAAAACGTGTTTTTCAGCAGAAATAAACACGTTTTGGCAACTTTGGTCACCACCATGTAACTTATAGGGCAGGAACAGCACAGTTTTCAAAACTTGTTTTTCAGCCCGAAATAAACGCTTTTTCTAAGCCCTTGGAATCGCAGTGTAACTGCCTGGTTCAGAAGAGCACACTGAGTCAGCCCTTAACCCCAGTGTGAAGAAATTGTCAAAACGTGTTTTTCAGCAGAAATAAACAGGTTTTGGCAACTTTGGTCACCCCCATGTAAGTTACAGGGCAGGAACAGCACAGTTTTCAAAACGTGTTTTTCAGCCCGAAATAAACGCTTTTTCTCAGCCCTTGGAATCGCAATGTAACTACCTGGCTCAGAAGAGCACACTGAGTCAGCCCTTAACCCCAGTGATCAGAAATTGTCAAAACGTGTTTTTCAGCAGAAATAAACACGTTTTGGCAACTTTGGTCACCCCCATGTAACTTATAGGGCAGGAACAGCACAGTTTTCAAAACGTGTTTTTCAGCCCGAAATAAACGCGTTTTCTCAGCCCTTAGAATCGCAGTGTAACTGCCTGGCTCAGAAGAGCACACTGAGTCAGCCCTTAACCCCATTGTGCAGAAATTGTCAAAACGTTATTTTCAGCAGAAATAAACACGTTATGGCAACTTTGGTCACCACCATGTAACTTATAGGGCAGGAACAGCATAGTTTTCAAAACGTGTTTTTCAGCCCGACATAAACGCTTTTTCTCAGCCCTTGGAATCGCAGTGTAACTGCCTGGCTCAGAAGAGCACACTGAGTCAGCCCTTAACCCCAGTGTGCAGACATTGTCAAAACGTGTTTTTCAGCAGAAATAAACACGTTTCGGCAACTTGGGTCACCCCCTGTAAGTTATATGGCAGGAACAGCACAGTTTTCAAAACGTGTTTTTCAGCCATAAATAAACGCGTTTTCTCAGCCCTTGGAATCGCAGTGTAACTGCCTGGCTAAGAAGAGCCCACTGAATCAGCCCTTAACCCCAGTGATCAGAAATTGTCAAAACGTGTTTTTCAGCAGAAATAAACACGTTTTGGCAACTTTGGTCACCCCCATGTAAGTTATAGGGCAGGAACAGCACAGTTTTCAAAACGTGTTTTTCACCCGAAATAAAAGCTTTTTCTCAGCCCTTAGAATCGCAGTGTAACTGCCTGGCTCAGAAGAGCACACTGAGTCAGCCCTTAACCCCAGTGTGCAGAAATTGTCAAAACGTGTTTTTCAGCAGAAATAAACACGTTTTGGCAACTTTGGTCACCCCCATAAAACTTATAGGGCAGGAACAGCACAGTTTTCAAAACTTGTTTTTCAGCCCGAAATAAACGCGTTTTCTCAGCCCGTAGAATCGCAGTGTAACTGCCTGGCTCAGAAGAGCACACTGAGTCAGCCCTTAACCCCAGTGTGCAGAAATTGTCAAAACGTGTTTTTCAGCAGAAATAAACACGTTATGGCAACTTTGGTCACCCCCATGTAAGCTATAGGGCAGGAGCAGCACAGTTTTCAAAACGTGTTTTTCAGCCCGACATAAACGCTTTTTCTCAGCCCTTGGAATCGCAGTGTAACTGCCTGGCTCAGAAGAGCACACTGAGTCAGCCCTTAACCCCAGTGTGCAGAAATTGTCAAAACGTGTTTTTCAGCTGAAATAAACACGTTTCGGCAACTTAGGTCACCCCCTGTAAGTTATACGGCAGGAACAGCACAGTTTTCAAAACGTGTTTTTCAGCCAGAAATAAACGCGTTTTCTCAGCCCTTGGAATCGCAGTGTAACTGCCTGGCTCAGAAGAGCCCACTGAATCACCCTTAACCCCAGTGATCAGAAATTGTCAAAACGTGTTTTTCGGCAGAAATAAACACGTTTTGGCAACTTTGTTCACCCCCATGTAAGTTATAGGGCAGGAACAGCACAGTTTTCAAAACGTGTTTTTCACCCGAAATAAAAGCTTTTTCTCAGCCCTTGGAATCGCAGTGTAACTGCCTGGCTCAGAAGAGCACACTGAGTCATCCCTTAACCTCAGTGATCAGAAATTGTCAAAACGTGTTTTTCAGCAGAAATAAACACGTTTTGGCAACTTTGGTCACCCCCATAAAACTTATAGGGCAGGAACAGCACAGTTTTCAAAACTTGTTTTTCAGCCCGAAATAAACGCGTTTTCTCAGCCCTTAGAATCGCAGTGTAACTGCCTGGCTCAGAAGAGCACACTGAATCAGCCCTTAACCCCAGTGATCAGAAATTGTCAAAACATGTTTTTCAGCAGAAATAAAAACGTTTTGGCAACTTTGGTCACCCCCATGTAACTTATACGGCAGGAACAGCACACTATTCAAAACGTGTTTTTCAGCCCAAAATAAACGCATTTTCTCAGACCTTAGAATCGCAGTGTAACTGCCTGGCTCAGAAGAGCACACTGAGTCAGCCCTTAACCCCAGTGTGCAGAAATTGTCAAAACGTGTTTTTCAGCAGAAATAAACACGTTTTGGCAACTTTGGTCACCACCATGTAACTTATAGGGCAGGAACAGCACAGTTTTCAAAACGTGTTTTTCAGCCCGAAATAAACGCGTTTTCTCAGCCCTTAGAATCGCAGTGTAACTGACTTTCTCAGAAGAGCACACTGAGTCAGCCCTTAACCCCAGTGTGCAGAACTTGTCAAAACGTGTTTTTCAGCAGAAATAAACACGTTTTGGCAACTTTGGTCACCACCATGTAACTTATAGGGCAGGAACAGCACAGTTTTCAAAACTTGTTTTTCAGCCCGAAATAAACGCTTTTTCTAAGCCCTTGGAATCGCAGTGTAACTGCCTGGCTCAGAAGAGCACACTGAGTCAGCCCTTAACCCCAGTGATCAGAAATTGTCAAAACGTGTTTTTCAGCAGAAATAAACACGTTTTGGCAACTTTGGTCACCACCATGTAACTTATAGGGCAGGAACAGCACAGTTTTCAAAACGTGTTTTTCAGCCCGAAATAAACGCTTTTTCTCAGCCCTTGGAATCGCAGTGTAACTGTCTTGCTCAGAAGAGCACACTGAGTCAGCCCTTAACTCCAGTGATCAGAAATTGTCAAAACGTGTTTTTCAGCAGAAATAAACACGTTTTGGCAACTTTGGTCACCCTCATGTAACTTATAGGGCAGGAACAGCACAGGTTTCAAAACGTGTTTTTCAGCCCGAAATAAACGCGTTTTCTCATCCCTTGGAATCGCAGTGTAACTGCCTGGTTCAGAAGAGCACACTGAGTCAGCCCTTAACCCCAGTGTGAAGAAATTGTCAAAACGTGTTTTTCAGCAGAAATAAACAGGTTTTGGCAACTTTGGTCACCCCCATGTAAGTTACAGGGCAGGAACAGCACAGTTTTCAAAACGTGTTTTTCAGCCCGAAATAAACGCTTTTTCTCAGCCCTTGGAATCGCAATGTAACTACCTGGCTCAGAAGAGCATACTGAGTCAGCCCTTAACCCCAGTGCTCAGAAATTGTCAAAACGTGTTTTTCAGCAGAAATAAACACGTTTTGGCAACTTTGGTCACCACCATGTAACTTATAGGGCAGGAACAGCACAGTTTTCAAAACGTGTTTTTCAGCCCGAAATAAACGCGTTTTCTCAGCCCTTAGAATCGCAGTGTAACTGCCTGGCTCAGAAGAGCACACTGAGTCAGCCCTTAACCCCAGTGTGCAGACATTGTCAAAACGTGTTTTTCAGCAGAAATAAACACGTTTCGGCAACTTGGGTCACCACCATGTAAGTTATATGGCAGGAACAGCACAGTTTTCAAAACGTGTTTTTCAGCCATAAATAAACGCGTTTTCTCAGCCCTTGGAATCGCAGTGTAACTGCCTGGCTAAGAAGAGCCCACTGAATCAGCCCTTAACCCCAGTGATCAGAAATTGTCAAAACGTGTTTTTCAACAGAAATAAACACGTTTTGGCAACTTTGGTCACCCCCATGTAAGTTATAGGGCAGGAACAGCACAGTTTTCAAAACGTGTTTTTCACCCGAAATAAAAGCTTTTTCTCAGCCCTTGGAATCGCAGTGTAACTGCCTGGCTCAGAAGAGCACACTGAGTCATCCCTTAACCTCAGTGATCAGAAATTGTCAAAACGTGTTTTTCAGCAGAAATAAACACGTTTTGGCAACTTTGGTCACCCCCATAAAACTTATAGGGCAGGAACAGCACAGTTTTCAAAACTTGTTTTTCAGCCCGAAATAAACGCGTTTTCTCAGCCCGTAGAATCGCAGTGTAACTGCCTGGCTCAGAAGAGCACATGAATCAGCCCTTAACCCCAGTGATCAGAAATTGTCAAAACGTGTTTTTCAGCAGAAATAAAAACGTTTTGGCAACTTTGGTCACCCCCATGTAACTTATACGGCAGG
Organism: Atractosteus spatula; assembly: GCF_055471065.1. Classification (NCBI taxonomy): domain Eukaryota; kingdom Metazoa; phylum Chordata; class Actinopteri; order Semionotiformes; family Lepisosteidae; genus Atractosteus; species Atractosteus spatula. The sequence goes on from NC_142722.1 coordinate 2,223,267, forward strand.
AACAGCACACTATTCAAAACGTGTTTTTCAGCCCGAAATAAACGCGTTTTCTCAGCCCTTAGAATCGCAGTGTAACTGCCTGGCTCAGAAGAGCACACTGAATCAGCCCTTAACCCCAGTGATCAGAAATTGTCAAAACATGTTTTTCAGCAGAAATAAAAACGTGTTGGCAACTTTGGTCACCACCATGTAACTTATAGGGCAGGAACAGCACAGTTTTCAAAACGTGTTTTTCAGCCCGAAATTAACGCTTTTTCTCAGCCCTTGGAATCGCAGTGTAACTGCCTTGCTCAGAAGAGCACACTGAGTCAGCCCTTAACCCCAGTGATCAGAAATTGTCAAAACGTGTTTTTCAGCAGAAATAAACACGTTTTGGCAACTTTGGTCACCCTCATGTAACTTATAGGGCAGGAACAGCACAGTTTTCAAAACGTGTTTTTCAGCCCGAAATAAACGCGTTTTCTCAGACCTTAGAATCGCAGTGTAACTGCCTGGCTCAGAAGAGCACACTGAGTCAGCCCTTAACCCCATTGTGCAGAAATTGTCAAAACGTTTTTTTCAGCAGAAATAAACACGTTATGGCAACTTTGGTCACCACCATGTAACTTATAGGGCAGGAACAGCACAGTTTTCAAAACGTGTTTTTCAGCCCGACATAAACGCTTTTTCTCAGCCCTTGGAATCGCAGTGTAACTGCCTGGCTCAGAAGAGCACACTGAGTCAGCCCTTAACCCCGGTGTGCAGACATTGTCAAAACGTGTTTTTCAGCAGAAATAAACATGTTTCGGCAACTTGGGTCACCCCCTGTAAGTTATATGGCAGGAACAGCACAGTTTTCAAAACGTGTTTTTCAGCCATAAATAAACGCTTTTTCTCAGCCCTTGGAATCGCAGTGTAACTGCCTGGCTAAGAAGAGCCCACTGAATCAGCCCTTAACCCCAGTGATCAGAAATTGTCAAAACGTGTTTTTCAGCAGAAATAAACACGTTTTGGCAACTTTGGTCACCCCCATGTAAGTTATAGGGCAGGAACAGCACAGTTTTCAAAACGTGTTTTTCAGCCCGACATAAACGCTTTTTCTCAGCCCTTGGAATCGCAGTGTAACTGCCTGGCTCAGAAGAGCACACTGAGTCAGCCCTTAACCCCAGTGTGCAGACATTGTCAAAACGTGTTTTTCAGCAGAAATAAACACGTTTCGGCAACTTGGGTCACCCCCTGTAAGTTATATGGCAGGAACAGCACAGTTTTCAAAACGTGTTTTTCAGCCATAAATAAACGCGTTTTCTCAGCCCTTGGAATCGCAGTTTAACTGCCTGGCTAAGAAGAGCCCACTGAATCAGCCCTTAACCCCAGTGATCAGAAATTGTCAAAACGTGTTTTTCAGCAGAAATAAACACGTTTTGGCAACTTTGGTCACCCCCATGTAACTTATAGGGCAGGAACAGCACAGTTTTCAAAACGTGTTTTTCACCCGAAATAAAAGCTTTTTCTCAGCCCTTGGAATCGCAGTGTAACTGCCTGGCTCAGAAGAGCCCACTGAATCACCCTTAACCCCAGTGATCAGAAATTGTCAAAACGTGTTTTTCGGCAGAAATAAACACGTTTTGGCAACTTTGGTCACCCCCATGTAAGTTATAGGGCAGGAACAGCACAGTTTTCAAAACGTGTTTTTCACCCGAAATAAAAGCTTTTTCTCAGCCCTTGGAATCGCAGTGTAACTGCCTGGCTCAGAAGAGCACACTGAGTCATCCCTTAACCTCAGTGATCAGAAATTGTCAAAACGTGTTTTTCAGCAGAAATAAACACGTTCTGGCAACTTTGGTCACCCCCATAAAACTTATAGGGCAGGAACAGCACAGTTTTCAAAACTTGTTTTTCAGCCCGAAATAAACGCGTTTTCTCAGCCCTTAGAATCGCAGTGTAACTGCCTGGCTCAGAAGAGCACACTGAATCAGCCCTTAACCCCAGTGATCAGAAATTGTCAAAACATGTTTTTCAGCAGAAATAAAAACGTTTTGGCAACTTTGGTCACCCCCATGTAACTTATAGGGCAGGAACAGCACACTATTCAAAATGTGTTTTTCAGCCCAAAATAAACGCATTTTCTCAGACCTTAGAATCGCAGTGTAACTGCCTGGCTCAGAAGAGCACACTGAGTCAGCCCTTAACCCCAGTGTGCAGAAATTGTCAAAACGTGTTTTTCAGCAGAAATAAACACGTTTTGGCAACTTTGGTCACCGCCATGTAACTTATAGGGCAGGAACAGCACAGTTTTCAAAACGTGTTTTTCAGCCCGAAATAAACGCGTTTTCTCAGCGCTTAGAATCGCAGTGTAACTGCCTTTCTCAGAAGAGCACACTGAGTCAGCCCTTAACCCCAGTGTGCAGAAATTGTCAAAACGTATTTTTCAGCAGAAATAAACACGTTTTGGCAACTTTGGTCACCCCAATGTAACTTATAGGGCAGGAAAAGCACAGTTTTCAAAACGTGTTTTTCAGCCCGAAATAAACGCGTTTTCTCAGCCTTTAGAATCGCAGTGTAAATGCCTGGCTCAGAAGAGCACACTGAGTCAGCCCTTAACCTCAGTGATCTGAAATTGTCAAAACGTGTTTTTCAGCAGAAATAAACACGTTTTGGCAACTTTGGTCACCCCCATGTAACTTATAGGGCAGGAACAGCACAGTTTTCAAAACGTGTTTTTCAGCCCGAAATAAACGCGTTTTCTCAGCCCTTAGAATCGCAGTGTAACTGCCTGGCTCAGAAGAGCACACTGAGCCAGCCCTTAACCCCAGTGTGCAGAAATTGTCAAAACTTGTTTTTCAGCAGAAATAAACACGTTTTGGCAACTTTGATCACCACCATGTAACTTATAGGGCAGGAACAGCACAGTTTTCAAAACGTGTTTTTCAGCCCGAAATAAACGCGTTTTCTCATCCCTTGGAATCGCAGTGTAACTGCCTGGTTCAGAAGAGCACACTGAGTCAGCCCTTAACCCCAGTGTGAAGAAATTGTCAAAACGTGTTTTTCAGCAGAAATAAACAGGTTTTGGCAACTTTGGTCACCCCCATGTAAGTTACAGGGCAGGAACAGCACAGTTTTCAAAACGTGTTTTTCAGCCCGAAATAAACGCTTTTTCTCAGCCCTTGGAATCGCAATGTAACTATTTGGCTCAGAAGAGCACACTGAGTCAGCCCTTAACCCCAGTGATCAGAAATTGTCAAAACGTGTTTTTCAGCAGAAATAAACACGTTTTGGCAACTTTGGTCACCCCCATGTAACTTATAGGGCAGGAACAGCACAGTTTTCAAAACGTGTTTTTCAGCCAGAAATAAACGCGTTTTCTCAGCCCTTAGAATCGCAGTGTAACTGCCTGGCTCAGAAGAGCACACTGAGTCAGCCCTTAACCCCATTGTGCAGAAATTGTCAAAACGTTTTTTTCAGCAGAAATAAACACGTTATGGCAACTTTGGTCACCACCATGTAACTTATAGGGCAGGAACAGCACAGTTTTCAAAACGTGTTTTTCAGCCCGACATAAACGCTTTTTCTCAGCCCTTGGAATCGCAGTGTAACTGCCTGGCTCAGAAGAGCACACTGAGTCAGCCCTTAACCCCAGTGTGCAGACATTGTCAAAACGTGTTTTTCAGCAGAAATAAACACGTTTCGGCAACTTGGGTCACCCCCTGTAAGTTATATGGCAGGAACAGCACAGTTTTCAAAACGTGTTTTTCAGCCATAAATAAACGCGTTTTCTCAGCCCTTGGAATCGCAGTTTAACTGCCTGGCTAAGAAGAGCCCACTGAATCAGCCCTTAACCCCAGTGATCAGAAATTGTCAAAACGTGTTTTTCAGCAGAAATAAACACGTTTTGGCAACTTTGGTCACCCCCATGTAAGTTACAGGGCAGGAACAGCACAGTTTTCAAAACGTGTTTTTCACCCGAAATAAAAGCTTTTTCTCAGCCCTTGGAATCGCAGTGTAACTGCCTGGCTCAGAAGAGCCCACTGAATCACCCTTAACCTCAGTGATCAGAAATTGTCAAAACGTGTTTTTCAGCAGAAATAAACACGTTTTGGCAACTTTGGTCACCCCCATAAAACTTATAGGGCAGGAACAGCACAGTTTTCAAAACGTGTTTTTCAGCCCAAAATAAACGCATTTTCTCAGACCTTAGAATCGCAGTGTAACTGCCTGGCTCAGAAGAGCACACTGAGTCAGCCCTTAACCCCAGTGTGCAGAAATTGTCAAAACGTGTTTTTCAGCAGAAATAAACACGTTTTGGCAACTTTGGTCACCGCCATGTAACTTATAGGGCAGGAACAGCACAGTTTTCAAAAAGTGTTTTTCAGCCCGAAATAAACGCGTTTTCTCAGCCCTTAGAATCGCAGTGTAACTGCCTTTCTCAGAAGAGCACACTGAGTCAGCCCTTAACCCCAGTGTGCAGAAATTGTCAAAACGTATTTTTCAGCAGAAATAAACACGTTTTGGCAACTTTGGTCACCCCAATGTAACTTATAGGGCAGGAACAGCACAGTTTTCAATACGTGTTTTTCAGCCCGAAATAAACGCTTTTTCTCAGCCCTTGGAATCGCAATGTAACTACCTGGCTCAGAAGAGCACACTGAGTCAGCCCTTAACCCCAGTGATCAGAAATTGTCAAAACGTGTTTTTCAGCAGAAATAAACACGTTTTGGCAACTTTGGTCACCCCCATGTAAGTTATAGGGCAGGAACAGCACAGTTTTCAAAACGTGTTTTTCAGCCCGAAATAAACGCGTTTTCTCAGCCCTTAGAATCGCAGTGTAACTGCCTGGCTCAGAAGAGCACACTGAGTCAGCCCTTAACCCCAGTGTGCAGAAATTGTCAAAACGTGTTTTTCAGCAGAAATAAACACGTTATGGCAACTTTGGTCACCCCCATGTAAGCTATAGGGCAGGAACAGCACAGTTTTCAAAACGTGTTTTTCAGCCCGACATAAACGCTTTTTCTCAGCCCTTGGAATCGCAGTGTAACTGCCTGGCTCAGAAGAGCACACTGAGTCAGCCCTTAACCCCAGTGTGCAGAAATTGTCAAAACTTGTTTTTCAGCAGAAATAAACACGTTTTGGCAACTTTGATCACCACCATGTAACTTATAGGGCAGGAACAGCACAGTTTTCAAAACGTGTTTTTCAGCCCGAAATAAACGCGTTTTCTCATCCCTTGGAATCGCAGTGTAACTGCCTGGTTCAGAAGAGCACACTGAGTCAGCCCTTAACCCCAGTGTGAAGAAATTGTCAAAACGTGTTTTTCAGCAGAAATAAACAGGTTTTGGCAACTTTGGTCACCCCCATGTAAGTTACAGGGCAGGAACAGCACAGTTTTCAAAACGTGTTTTTCAGCCCGAAATAAACGCTTTTTCTCAGCCCTTGGAATCGCAATGTAACTATTTGGCTCAGAAGAGCACACTGAGTCAGCCCTTAACCCCAGTGATCAGAAATTGTCAAAACGTGTTTTTCAGCAGAAATAAACACGTTTTGGCAACTTTGGTCACCCCCATGTAACTTATAGGGCAGGAACAGCACAGTTTTCAAAACGTGTTTTTCAGCCCGAAATAAACGCGTTTTCTCAGCCCTTAGAATCGCAGTGTAACTGCCTGGCTCAGAAGAGCACACTGAGTCAGCCCTTAACCCCATTGTGCAGAAATTGTCAAAACGTTTTTTTCAACAGAAATAAACACGTTATGGCAACTTTGGTCACCACCATGTAACTTATAGGGCAGGAACAGCACAGTTTTCAAAACGTGTTTTTCAGCCCGACATAAATGCTTTTTCTCAGCCCTTGGAATCGCAGTGTAACTGCCTGGCTCAGAAGAGCACACTGAGTCAGCCCTTAACCCCAGTGTGCAGACATTGTCAAAACGTGTTTTTCAGCAGAAATAAACACGTTTCGGCAACTTGGGTCACCCCCTGTAAGTTATATGGCAGGAACAGCACAGTTTTCAAAACGTGTTTTTCAGCCATAAATAAACGCGTTTTCTCAGCCCTTGGAATCGCAGTTTAACTGCCTGGCTAAGAAGAGCCCACTGAATCAGCCCTTAACCCCAGTGATCAGAAATTGTCAAAACGTGTTTTTCAGCAGAAATAAACACGTTTTGGCAACTTTGGTCACCCCCATGTAACTTATAGGGCAGGAACAGCACAGTTTTCAAAACGTGTTTTTCACCCGAAATAAAAGCTTTTTCTCAGCGCTTAGAATCGCAGTGTAACTGCCTTTCTCAGAAGAGCACACTGAGTCAGCCCTTAACCCCAGTGTGCAGAAATTGTCAAAACGTATTTTTCAGCAGAAATAAACACGTTTTGGCAACTTTGGTCACCCCAATGTAACTTATAGGGCAGGAAAAGCACAGTTTTCAAAACGTGTTTTTCAGCCCGAAATAAACGCGTTTTCTCAGCCCTTAGAATCGCAGTGTAAATGCCTGGCTCAGAAGAGCACACTGAGTCAGCCCTTAACCTCAGTGATCTGAAATTGTCAAAACGTGTTTTTCAGCAGAAATAAACACGTTTTGGCAACTTTGGTCACCCCCATGTAACTTATAGGGCAGGAACAGCACAGTTTTCAAAACGTGTTTTTCAGCCCGAAATAAACGCGTTTTCTCAGCCCTTAGAATCGCAGTGTAACTGCCTGGCTCAGAAGAGCACACTGAGCCAGCCCTTAACCCCAGTGTGCAGAAATTGTCAAAACTTGTTTTTCAGCAGAAATAAACACGTTTTGGCAACTTTGATCACCACCATGTAACTTATAGGGCAGGAACAGCACAGTTTTCAAAACGTGTTTTTCAGCCCGAAATAAACGCGTTTTCTCATCCCTTGGAATCGCAGTGTAACTGCCTGGTTCAGAAGAGCACACTGAGTCAGCCCTTAACCCCAGTGTGAAGAAATTGTCAAAACGTGTTTTTCAGCAGAAATAAACAGGTTTTGGCAACTTTGGTCACCCCCATGTAAGTTACAGGGCAGGAACAGCACAGTTTTCAAAACGTGTTTTTCAGCCCGAAATAAACGCTTTTTCTCAGCCCTTGGAATCGCAATGTAACTATTTGGCTCAGAAGAGCACACTGAGTCAGCCCTTAACCCCAGTGATCAGAAATTGTCAAAACGTGTTTTTCAGCAGAAATAAACACGTTTTGGCAACTTTGGTCACCCCCATGTAACTTATAGGGCAGGAACAGCACAGTTTTCAAAACGTGTTTTTCAGCCAGAAATAAACGCGTTTTCTCAGCCCTTAGAATCGCAGTGTAACTGCCTGGCTCAGAAGAGCACACTGAGTCAGCCCTTAACCCCATTGTGCAGAAATTGTCAAAACGTTTTTTTCAGCAGAAATAAACACGTTATGGCAACTTTGGTCACCACCATGTAACTTATAGGGCAGGAACAGCACAGTTTTCAAAACGTGTTTTTCAGCCCGACATAAACGCTTTTTCTCAGCCCTTGGAATCGCAGTGTAACTGCCTGGCTCAGAAGAGCACACTGAGTCAGCCCTTAACCGAAGTGTGCAGACATTGTCAAAACGTGTTTTTCAGCAGAAATAAACACGTTTCGGCAACTTGGGTCACCCCCTGTAAGTTATATGGCAGGAACAGCACAGTTTTCAAAACGTGTTTTTCAGCCATAAATAAACGCGTTTTCTCAGCCCTTGGAATCGCAGTTTAACTGCCTGGCTAAGAAGAGCCCACTGAATCAGCCCTTAACCCCAGTGATCAGAAATTGTCAAAACGTGTTTTTCAGCAGAAATAAACACGTTTTGGCAACTTTGGTCACCCCCATGTAAGTTACAGGGCAGGAACAGCACAGTTTTCAAAACGTGTTTTTCACCCGAAATAAAAGCTTTTTCTCAGCCCTTGGAATCGCAGTGTAACTGCCTGGCTCAGAAGAGCCCACTGAATCACCCTTAACCTCAGTGATCAGAAATTGTCAAAACGTGTTTTTCAGCAGAAATAAACACGTTTTGGCAACTTTGGTCACCCCCATAAAACTTATAGGGCAGGAACAGCACAGTTTTCAAAACGTGTTTTTCAGCCCAAAATAAACGCATTTTCTCAGACCTTAGAATCGCAGTGTAACTGCCTGGCTCAGAAGAGCACACTGAGTCAGCCCTTAACCCCAGTGTGCAGAAATTGTCAAAACGTGTTTTTCAGCAGAAATAAACACGTTTTGGCAACTTTGGTCACCGCCATGTAACTTATAGGGCAGGAACAGCACAGTTTTCAAAAAGTGTTTTTCAGCCCGAAATAAACGCGTTTTCTCAGCCCTTGGAATCGCAGTGTAACTGCCTTTCTCAGAAGAGCACACTGAGTCAGCCCTTAACCCCAGTGTGCAGAAATTGTCAAAACGTATTTTTCAGCAGAAATAAACACGTTTTGGCAACTTTGGTCACCCCAATGTAACTTATAGGGCAGGAACAGCACAGTTTTCAATACGTGTTTTTCAGCCCGAAATAAACGCTTTTTCTCAGCCCTTGGAATCGCAATGTAACTACCTGGCTCAGAAGAGCACACTGAGTCAGCCCTTAACCCCAGTGATCAGAAATTGTCAAAACGTGTTTTTCAGCAGAAATAAACACGTTTTGGCAACTTTGGTCACCCCCATGTAAGTTATAGGGCAGGAACAGCACAGTTTTCAAAACGTGTTTTTCAGCCCGAAATAAACGCGTTTTCTCAGCCCTTAGAATCGCAGTGTAACTGCCTGGCTCAGAAGAGCACACTGAGTCAGCCCTTAACCCCAGTGTGCAGAAATTGTCAAAACGTGTTTTTCAGCAGAAATAAACACGTTATGGCAACTTTGGTCACCCCCATGTAAGCTATAGGGCAGGAACAGCACAGTTTTCAAAACGTGTTTTTCAGCCCGACATAAACGCTTTTTCTCAGCCCTTGGAATCGCAGTGTAACTGCCTGGCTCAGAAGAGCACACTGAGTCAGCCCTTAACCCCAGTGTGCAGAAATTGTCAAAACTTGTTTTTCAGCAGAAATAAACACGTTTTGGCAACTTTGATCACCACCATGTAACTTATAGGGCAGGAACAGCACAGTTTTCAAAACGTGTTTTTCAGCCCGAAATAAACGCGTTTTCTCATCCCTTGGAATCGCAGTGTAACTGCCTGGTTCAGAAGAGCACACTGAGTCAGCCCTTAACCCCAGTGTGAAGAAATTGTCAAAACGTGTTTTTCAGCAGAAATAAACAGGTTTTGGCAACTTTGGTCACCCCCATGTAAGTTACAGGGCAGGAACAGCACAGTTTTCAAAACGTGTTTTTCAGCCCGAAATAAACGCTTTTTCTCAGCCCTTGGAATCGCAATGTAACTATTTGGCTCAGAAGAGCACACTGAGTCAGCCCTTAACCCCAGTGATCAGAAATTGTCAAAACGTGTTTTTCAGCAGAAATAAACACGTTTTGGCAACTTTGGTCACCCCCATGTAACTTATAGGGCAGGAACAGCACAGTTTTCAAAACGTGTTTTTCAGCCCGAAATAAACGCGTTTTCTCAGCCCTTAGAATCGCAGTGTAACTGCCTGGCTCAGAAGAGCACACTGAGTCAGCCCTTAACCCCATTGTGCAGAAATTGTCAAAACGTTTTTTTCAGCAGAAATAAACACGTTATGGCAACTTTGGTCACCACCATGTAACTTATAGGGCAGGAACAGCACAGTTTTCAAAACGTGTTTTTCAGCCCGACATAAATGCTTTTTCTCAGCCCTTGGAATCGCAGTGTAACTGCCTGGCTCAGAAGAGCACACTGAGTCAGCCCTTAACCCCAGTGTGCAGACATTGTCAAAACGTGTTTTTCAGCAGAAATAAACACGTTTCGGCAACTTGGGTCACCCCCTGTAAGTTATATGGCAGGAACAGCACAGTTTTCAAAACGTGTTTTTCAGCCATAAATAAACGCGTTTTCTCAGCCCTTGGAATCGCAGTTTAACTGCCTGGCTAAGAAGAGCCCACTGAATCAGCCCTTAACCCCAGTGATCAGAAATTGTCAAAACGTGTTTTTCAGCAGAAATAAACACGTTTTGGCAACTTTGGTCACCCCCATGTAACTTATAGGGCAGGAACAGCACAGTTTTCAAAACGTGTTTTTCACCCGAAATAAAAGCTTTTTCTCAGCCCTTGGAATCGCAGTGTAACTGCCTGGCTCAGAAGAGCCCACTGAATCACCCTTAACCCCAGTGATCAGAAATTGTCAAAACGTGTTTTTCGGCAGAAATAAACACGTTTTGGCAACTTTGGTCACCCCCATGTAAGTTATAGGGCAGGAACAGCACAGTTTTCAAAACGTGTTTTTCACCCGAAATAAAAGCTTTTTCTCAGCCCTTGGAATCGCAGTGTAACTGCCTGGCTCAGAAGAGCACACTGAGTCATCCCTTAACCTCAGTGATCAGAAATTGTCAAAACGTGTTTTTCAGCAGAAATAAACACGTTTTGGCAACTTTGGTCACCGCCATGTAACTTATAGGGCAGGAACAGCACAGTTTTCAAAACGTGTTTTTCAGCCCGAAATAAACGCGTTTTCTCAGCCCTTAGAATCGCAGTGTATCTGCCTTTCTCAGAAGAGCACACTGAGTCAGCCCTTAACCCCAGTGTGCAGAAATTGTCAAAACGTATTTTTCAGCAGAAATAAACACGTTTTGGCAACTTTGGTCACCCCAATGTAACTTATAGGGCAGGAACAGCACAGTTTTCAAAACGTGTTTTTCAGCCCGAAATAAACGCGTTTTCTCAGCCCTTAGAATCGCAGTGTAAATGCCTGGCTCAGAAGAGCACACTGAGTCAGCCCTTAACCTCAGTGATCTGAAATTGTCAAAACGTGTTTTTCAGCAGAAATAAACACGTTTTGGCAACTTTGGTCACCCCCATGTAACTTATAGGGCAGGAACAGCACAGTTTTCAAAACGTGTTTTTCAGCCCGAAATAAACGCGTTTTCTCAGCCCTTAGAATCGCAGTGTAACTGCCTGGCTCAGAAGAGCACACTGAGTCAGCCCTTAACCTCAGTGATCTGAAATTGTCAAAACGTGTTTTTCAGCAGAAATAAACACGTTTTGGCAACTTTGGTCACCCCCATGTAACTTATAGGGCAGGAACAGCACTGTTTTCAAGACGTGTTTTTCAGCTCGAAATAAACGCTTTTTCTCAGCCCTTAGAATCGCAGTGTAACTGCCTGGCTCAGAAGAGCACACTGAGTCAGCCCTTAACCCCAGTGTGCAGAAATTGTCAAAATGTGTTTTTAAGCAGAAATAAACACGTTTTGGCAACTTTGGTCACCCCCATGTAAGTTATAGGGCAGGAACAGCACAGTTTTCAAAACGTGTTTTTCAGCCCGAAATAAACGCTTTTTCTCAGCCCTTGGAATCGCAATGTAACTACTTGGCTCAGAAGAGCACACTGAGTCAGCCCTTAACCCCAGTGATCAGAAATTGTCAAAACGTGTTTTTCAGCAGAAATAAACACGTTTTGGCAACTTTGGTCACCCCCATGTAAGTTATAGGGCAGGAACAGCACAGTTTTCAAAACGTGTTTTTCAGCCCGAAATAAACGCGTTTTCTCAGCCCTTAGAATCGCAGTGTAACTGCCTGGCTCAGAAGAGCACACTGAGTCAGCCCTTAACCCCAGTGTGCAGAAATTGTCAAAACGTGTTTTTCAGCAGAAATAAACACGTTATGGCAACTTTGGTCACCCCCATGTAAGCTATAGGGCAGGAACAGCACAGTTTTCAAAACGTGTTTTTCAGCCCGACATAAACGCTTTTTCTCAGCCCTTGGAATCGCAGTGTAACTGCCTGGCTCAGAAGAGCACACTGAGTCAGCCCTTAACCCCAGTGTGCAGAAATTGTCAAAACGTGTTTTTCAGCAGAAATAAACACGTTTTGGCAACTTTGGTCACCACCATGTAACTTATAGGGCAGGAACAGCACAGTTTTCAAAACGTGTTTTTCAGCCCGAAATAAACGCGTTTTCTCAGCCCTTAGAATCGCAGTGTAACTGCCTGGCTCAGAAGAGCACACTCAGTCAGCCCTTAACCTCAGTGATCTGAAATTGTCAAAACGTGTTTTTCAGCAGAAATAAACACGTTTTGGCAACTTTGGTCACCACCATGTAACTTATAGGGCAGGAACAGCACAGTTTTCAAAACTTGTTTTTCAGCCCGAAATAAACGCTTTTTCTAAGCCCTTGGAATCGCAGTGTAACTGCCTGGCTCAGAAGAGCACACTGAGTCAGCCCTTAACCCAAGTGATCAGAAATTGTCAAAACGTGTTTTTCAGCAGAAATAAACACGTTTTGGCAACTTTGGTCACCACTATGTAACTTATAGGGCAGGAACAGCACAGTTTTCAAAACGTGTTTTTCAGCCCGAAATAAACGCTTTTTCTCAGCCCTTGGAATCGCAGTGTAACTGGCTTGCTCAGAAGAGCACACTGAGTCAGCCCTTAACCCCAGTGATCAGAAATTGTCAAAACGTGTTTTTCAGCAGAAATAAACACGTTTTGGCAACTTTGGTCACCCTCATGTAACTTATAGGGCAGGAACAGCACAGTTTTCAAAACGTGTTTTTCAGCCCGAAATAAACGCGTTTTCTCATCCCTTGGAATCGCAGTGTAACTGCCTGGTTCAGAAGAGCACACTGAGTCAGCCCTTAACCCCAGTGTGAAGAAATTGTCAAAACGTGTTTTTCAGCAGAAATAAACAGGTTTTGGCAACTTTGGTCACCCCCATGTAAGTTACAGGGCAGGAACAGCACAGTTTTCAAAACGTGTTTTTCAGCCCAAAATAAACGCTTTTTCACAGCCCTTGGAATCGCAATGTAACTACCTGGCTCAGAAGAGCACACTGAGTCAGCCCTTAACCCCAGTGATCAGAAATTGTCAAAACGTGTTTTTCAGCAGAAATAAACACGTTTTGGCAACTTTGGTCACCCCCATGTAACTTATAGGGCAGGAACAGCACAGTTTTCAAAACGTGTTTTTCAGCCCGAAATAAACGCGTTTTCTCAGCCCTTAGAATCGCAGTGTAACTGCCTGGCTCAGAAGAGCACACTGAGTCAGCCCTTAACCCCATTGTGCAGAAATTGTCAAAACGTTTTTTTCAGCAGAAATAAACACGTTATGGCAACTTTGGTCACCACCATGTAACTTATAGGGCAGGAACAGCACAGTTTTCAAAACGTGTTTTTCAGCCCGACATAAACGCTTTTTCTCAGCCCTTGGAATCGCAGTGTAACTGCCTGGCTCAGAAGAGCACACTGAGTCAGCCCTTAACCCCAGTGTGCAGACATTGTCAAAACGTGTTTTTCAGCAGAAATAAACACGTTTCGGCAACTTGGGTCACCCCCTGTAAGTTATATGGCAGGAACAGCACAGTTTTCAAAACGTGTTTTTCAGCCATAAATAAACGCGTTTTCTCAGCCCTTGGAATCGCAGTGTAACTGCCTGGCTAAGAAGAGCCCACTGAATCAGCCCTTAACCCCAGTGATCAGAAATTGTCAAAACGTGTTTTTCAGCAGAAATAAACACGTTTTGGCAACTTTGGTCACCCCCATGTAAGTTATAGGGCAGGAACAGCACAGTTTTCAAAACGTGTTTTTCACCCGAAATAAAAGCTTTTTCTCAGCCCTTAGAATCGCAGTGTAACTGCCTGGCTCAGAAGAGCACACTGAGTCAGCCCTTAAGCCCAGTGTGTAGAAATTGTCAAAACGTGTTTTTCAGCAGAAATAAACAGGTTTTGGCAACTTTGGTCACCCCCATGTAAGTTATAGGGCAGGAACAGCACAGTTTTCAAAACGTGTTTTTCAGCCCGAAATAAATGCGTTTTCTCAGCCCTTAGAATCGCAGTGTAACTGCCTGGCTCAGAAGAGCACACTGAGTCAGCCCTTAACCCCAGTGTGCAGAAATTGTCAAAACGTGTTTTTCAGCAGAAATAAACACGTTATGGCAACTTTGGTCACCCCCATGTAAGCTATAGGGCAGGAACAGCACAGTTTTCAAAACGTGTTTTTCAGTCCGACATAAACGCTTTTTCTCAGCCCTTGGAATCGCAGTGTAACTGCCTGGCTCAGAAGAGCACACTGAGTCAGCCCTTAACCCCAGTGTGCAGAAATTGTCAAAACGTGTTTTTCAGCAGAAATAAACACGTTTCGGCAACTTAGGTCACCCCCTGTAAGTTATACGGCAGGAACAGCACAGTTTTCAAAACGTGTTTTTCAGCCAGAAATAAACGCGTTTTCTCAGCCCTTGGAATCGCAGTGTAACTGCCTTTCTCAGAAGAGCACACTGAGTCAGCCCTTAACCCCAGTGTGCAGAAATTGTCAAAACGTATTTTTCAGCAGAAATAAACACGTTTTGGCAACTTTGGTCACCCCAATGTAACTTATAGGGCAGGAACAGCACAGTTTTCAAAACGTGTTTTTCAGCCCGAAATAAACGCGTTTTCTCAGCCCTTAGAATCGCAGTGTAAATGCCTGGCTCAGAAGAGCACACTGAGTCAGCCCTTAACCTCAGTGATCTGAAATTGTCAAAACGTGTTTTTCAGCAGAAATAAACACGTTTTGGCAACTTTGGTCACCCCCATGTAACTTATAGGGCAGGAACAGCACAGTTTTCAAAACGTGTTTTTCAGCCCGAAATAAACGCGTTTTCTCAGCCCTTAGAATCGCAGTGTAACTGCCTGGCTCAGAAGAGCACACTGAGTCAGCCCTTAACCTCAGTGATCTGAAATTGTCAAAACGTGTTTTTCAGCAGAAATAAACACGTTTTGGCAACTTTGGTCACCCCCATGTAACTTATAGGGCAGGAACAGCACTGTTTTCAAGACGTGTTTTTCAGCTCGAAATAAACGCTTTTTCTCAGCCCTTAGAATCGCAGTGTAACTGCCTGGCTCAGAAGAGCACACTGAGTCAGCCCTTAACCCCAGTGTGCAGAAATTGTCAAAATGTGTTTTTAAGCAGAAATAAACACGTTTTGGCAACTTTGGTCACCCCCATGTAAGTTATAGGGCAGGAACAGCACAGTTTTCAAAACGTGTTTTTCAGCCCGAAATAAACGCTTTTTCTCAGCCCTTGGAATCGCAATGTAACTACTTGGCTCAGAAGAGCACACTGAGTCAGCCCTTAACCCCAGTGATCAGAAATTGTCAAAACGTGTTTTTCAGCAGAAATAAACACGTTTTGGCAACTTTGGTCACCCCCATGTAAGTTATAGGGCAGGAACAGCACAGTTTTCAAAACGTGTTTTTCAGCCCGAAATAAACGCGTTTTCTCAGCCCTTAGAATCGCAGTGTAACTGCCTGGCTCAGAAGAGCACACTGAGTCAGCCCTTAACCCCAGTGTGCAGAAATTGTCAAAACGTGTTTTTCAGCAGAAATAAACACGTTATGGCAACTTTGGTCACCCCCATGTAAGCTATAGGGCAGGAACAGCACAGTTTTCAAAACGTGTTTTTCAGCCCGACATAAACGCTTTTTCTCAGCCCTTGGAATCGCAGTGTAACTGCCTGGCTCAGAAGAGCACACTGAGTCAGCCCTTAACCCCAGTGTGCAGAAATTGTCAAAACGTGTTTTTCAGCAGAAATAAACACGTTTTGGCAACTTTGGTCACCACCATGTAACTTATAGGGCAGGAACAGCACAGTTTTCAAAACGTGTTTTTCAGCCCGAAATAAACGCGTTTTCTCAGCCCTTAGAATCGCAGTGTAACTGCCTGGCTCAGAAGAGCACACTGAGTCAGCCCTTAACCTCAGTGATCTGAAATTGTCAAAACGTGTTTTTCAGCAGAAATAAACACGTTTTGGCAACTTTGGTCACCACCATGTAACTTATAGGGCAGGAACAGCACAGTTTTCAAAACTTGTTTTTCAGCCCGAAATAAACGCTTTTTCTAAGCCCTTGGAATCGCAGTGTAACTGCCTGGCTCAGAAGAGCACACTGAGTCAGCCCTTAACCCAAGTGATCAGAAATTGTCAAAACGTGTTTTTCAGCAGAAATAAACACGTTTTGGCAACTTTGGTCACCACCATATAACTTATAGGGCAGGAACAGCACAGTTTTCAAAACGTGTTTTTCAGCCCGAAATAAACGCTTTTTCTCAGCCCTTGGAATCGCAGTGTAACTGGCTTGCTCAGAAGAGCACACTGAGTCAGCCCTTAACCCCAGTGATCAGAAATTGTCAAAACGTGTTTTTCAGCAGAAATAAACACGTTTTGGCAACTTTGGTCACCCTCATGTAACTTATAGGGCAGGAACAGCACAGTTTTCAAAACGTGTTTTTCAGCCCGAAATAAACGCGTTTTCTCATCCCTTGGAATCGCAGTGTAACTGCCTGGTTCAGAAGAGCACACTGAGTCAGACCTTAACCCCAGCGTGAAGAAATTGTCAAAACGTGTTTTTCAGCAGAAATAAACAGGTTTTGGCAACTTTGGTCACCCCCATGTAAGTTACAGGGCAGGAACAGCACAGTTTTCAAAACGTGTTTTTCAGCCCAAAATAAACGCTTTTTCACAGCCCTTGGAATCGCAATGTAACTACCTGGCTCAGAAGAGCACACTGAGTCAGCCCTTAACCCCAGTGATCAGAAATTGTCAAAACGTGTTTTTCAGCAGAAATAAACACGTTTTGGCAACTTTGGTCACCCCCATGTAACTTATAGGGCAGGAACAGCACAGTTTTCAAAACGTGTTTTTCAGCCCGAAATAAACGCGTTTTCTCAGCCCTTAGAATCGCAGTGTAACTGCCTGGCTCAGAAGAGCACACTGAGTCAGCCCTTAACCCCATTGTGCAGAAATTGTCAAAACGTTTTTTTCAGCAGAAATAAACACGTTATGGCAACTTTGGTCACCACCATGTAACTTATAGGGCAGGAACAGCACAGTTTTCAAAACGTGTTTTTCAGCCCGACATAAACGCTTTTTCTCAGCCCTTGGAATCGCAGTGTAACTGCCTGGCTCAGAAGAGCACACTGAGTCAGCCCTTAACCCCAGTGTGCAGACATTGTCAAAACGTGTTTTTCAGCAGAAATAAACACGTTTCGGCAACTTGGGTCACCCCCTGTAAGTTATATGGCAGGAACAGCACAGTTTTCAAAACGTGTTTTTCAGCCATAAATAAACGCGTTTTCTCAGCCCTTGGAATCGCAGTGTAACTGCCTGGCTAAGAAGAGCCCACTGAATCAGCCCTTAACCCCAGTGATCAGAAATTGTCAAAACGTGTTTTTCAGCAGAAATAAACACGTTTTGGCAACTTTGGTCACCCCCATGTAAGTTATAGGGCAGGAACAGCACAGTTTTCAAAACGTGTTTTTCACCCGAAATAAAAGCTTTTTCTCAGCCCTTAGAATCGCAGTGTAACTGCCTGGCTCAGAAGAGCACACTGAGTCAGCCCTTAAGCCCAGTGTGTAGAAATTGTCAAAACGTGTTTTTCAGCAGAAATAAACAGGTTTTGGCAACTTTGGTCACCCCCATGTAAGTTATAGGGCAGGAACAGCACAGTTTTCAAAACGTGTTTTTCAGCCCGAAATAAACGCGTTTTCTCAGCCCTTAGAATCGCAGTGTAACTGCCTGGCTCAGAAGAGCACACTGAGTCAGCCCTTAACCCCAGTGTGCAGAAATTGTCAAAACGTGTTTTTCAGCAGAAATAAACACGTTTCGGCAACTTAGGTCACCCCCTGTAAGTTATACGGCAGGAACAGCACAGTTTTCAAAACGTGTTTTTCAGCCAGAAATAAACGCGTTTTCTCAGCCCTTGGAATCGCAGTGTAACTGCCTTTCTCAGAAGAGCACACTGAGTCAGCCCTTAACCCCAGTGTGCAGAAATTGTCAAAACGTATTTTTCAGCAGAAATAAACACGTTTTGGCAACTTTGGTCACCCCAATGTAACTTATAGGGCAGGAACAGCACAGTTTTCAAAACGTGTTTTTCAGCCCGAAATAAACGCGTTTTCTCAGCCCTTAGAATCGCAGTGTAAATGCCTGGCTCAGAAGAGCACACTGAGTCAGCCCTTAACCTCAGTGATCTGAAATTGTCAAAACGTGTTTTTCAGCAGAAATAAACACGTTTTGGCAACTTTGGTCACCCCCATGTAACTTATAGGGCAGGAACAGCACAGTTTTCAAAACGTGTTTTTCAGCCCGAAATAAACGCGTTTTCTCAGCCCTTAGAATCGCAGTGTAACTGCCTGGCTCAGAAGAGCACACTGAGTCAGCCCTTAACCTCAGTGATCTGAAATTGTCAAAACGTGTTTTTCAGCAGAAATAAACACGTTTTGGCAACTTTGGTCACCCCCATGTAACTTATAGGGCAGGAACAGCACTGTTTTCAAGACGTGTTTTTCAGCTCGAAATAAACGCTTTTTCTCAGCCCTTAGAATCGCAGTGTAACTGCCTGGCTCAGAAGAGCACACTGAGTCAGCCCTTAACCCCAGTGTGCAGAAATTGTCAAAATGTGTTTTTAAGCAGAAATAAACACGTTTTGGCAACTTTGGTCACCCCCATGTAAGTTATAGGGCAGGAACAGCACAGTTTTCAAAACGTGTTTTTCAGCCCGAAATAAACGCTTTTTCTCAGCCCTTGGAATCGCAATGTAACTACTTGGCTCAGAAGAGCACACTGAGTCAGCCCTTAACCCCAGTGATCAGAAATTGTCAAAACGTGTTTTTCAGCAGAAATAAACACGTTTTGGCAACTTTGGTCACCCCCATGTAAGTTATAGGGCAGGAACAGCACAGTTTTCAAAACGTGTTTTTCAGCCCGAAATAAACGCGTTTTCTCAGCCCTTAGAATCGCAGTGTAACTGCCTGGCTCAGAAGAGCACACTGAGTCAGCCCTTAACCCCAGTGTGCAGAAATTGTCAAAACGTGTTTTTCAGCAGAAATAAACACGTTATGGCAACTTTGGTCACCCCCATGTAAGCTATAGGGCAGGAACAGCACAGTTTTCAAAACGTGTTTTTCAGCCCGACATAAACGCTTTTTCTCAGCCTTGGAATCGCAGTGTAACTGCCTGGCTCAGAAGAGCACACTGAGTCAGCCCTTAACCCCAGTGTGCAGAAATTGTCAAAACGTGTTTTTCAGCAGAAATAAACACGTTTTGGCAACTTTGGTCACCACCATGTAACTTATAGGGCAGGAACAGCACAGTTTTCAAAACGTGTTTTTCAGCCCGAAATAAACGCGTTTTCTCAGCCCTTAGAATCGCAGTGTAACTGCCTGGCTCAGAAGAGCACACTCAGTCAGCCCTTAACCTCAGTGATCTGAAATTGTCAAAACGTGTTTTTCAGCAGAAATAAACACGTTTTGGCAACTTTGGTCACCACCATGTAACTTATAGGGCAGGAACAGCACAGTTTTCAAAACTTGTTTTTCAGCCCGAAATAAACGCTTTTTCTAAGCCCTTGGAATCGCAGTGTAACTGCCTGGCTCAGAAGAGCACACTGAGTCAGCCCTTAACCCCAGTGATCAGAAATTGTCAAAACGTGTTTTTCAGCAGAAATAAACACGTTTTGGCAACTTTGGTCACCCCCATGTAACTTATAGGGCAGGAACAGCACAGTTTTCAAAACGTGTTTTTCAGCCCGAAATAAACGCGTTTTCTCAGCCCTTAGAATCGCAGTGTAACTGCCTGGCTCAGAAGAGCACACTGAGTCAGCCCTTAACCCCATTGTGCAGAAATTGTCAAAACGTTTTTTTCAGCAGAAATAAACACGTTATGGCAACTTTGGTCACCACCATGTAACTTATAGGGCAGGAACAGCACAGTTTTCAAAACGTGTTTTTCAGCCCGACATAAACGCTTTTTCTCAGCCCTTGGAATCGCAGTGTAACTGCCTGGCTCAGAAGAGCACACTGAGTCAGCCCTTAACCCCAGTGTGCAGACATTGTCAAAACGTGTTTTTCAGCAGAAATAAACACGTTTCGGCAACTTGGGTCACCCCCTGTAAGTTATATGGCAGGAACAGCACAGTTTTCAAAACGTGTTTTTCAGCCATAAATAAACGCGTTTTCTCAGCCCTTGGAATCGCAGTGTAACTGCCTGGCTAAGAAGAGCCCACTGAATCAGCCCTTAACCCCAGTGATCAGAAATTGTCAAAACGTGTTTTTCAGCAGAAATAAACACGTTTTGGCAACTTTGGTCACCCCCATGTAAGTTATAGGGCAGGAACAGCACAGTTTTCAAAACGTGTTTTTCACCCGAAATAAAAGCTTTTTCTCAGCCCTTAGAATCGCAGTGTAACTGCCTGGCTCAGAAGAGCACACTGAGTCAGCCCTTAAGCCCAGTGTGTAGAAATTGTCAAAACGTGTTTTTCAGCAGAAATAAACAGGTTTTGGCAACTTTGGTCACCCCCATGTAAGTTATAGGGCAGGAACAGCACAGTTTTCAAAACGTGTTTTTCAGCCCGAAATAAACGCGTTTTCTCAGCCCTTAGAATCGCAGTGTAACTGCCTGGCTCAGAAGAGCACACTGAGTCAGCCCTTAACCCCAGTGTGCAGAAATTGTCAAAACGTGTTTTTCAGCAGAAATAAACACGTTATGGCAACTTTGGTCACCCCCATGTAAGCTATAGGGCAGGAACAGCACAGTTTTCAAAACGTGTTTTTCAGTCCGACATAAACGCTTTTTCTCAGCCCTTGGAATCGCAGTGTAACTGCCTGGCTCAGAAGAGCACACTGAGTCAGCCCTTAACCCCAGTGTGCAGAAATTGTCAAAACGTGTTTTTCAGCAGAAATAAACACGTTTCGGCAACTTAGGTCACCCCCTGTAAGTTATACGGCAGGAACAGCACAGTTTTCAAAACGTGTTTTTCAGCCAGAAATAAACGCGTTTTCTCAGCCCTTGGAATCACAGTGTAACTGCCTGGCTCAGAAGAGCCCACTGAATCACCCTTAACCCCAGTGATCAGAAATTGTCAAAACGTGTTTTTCGGCAGAAATAAACACGTTTTGGCAACTTTGGTCACCCCCATGTAAGTTATAGGGCAGGAACAGCACAGTTTTCAAAACGTGTTTTTCAGCCCGAAATAAACGCGTTTTCTCAGCCCTTAGAATCGCAGTGTAACTGCCTGGCTCAGAAGAGCACACTGAGTCAGCCCTTAACCCCAGTGTGCAGAAATTGTCAAAACGTGTTTTTCAGCAGAAATAAACACGTTATGGCAACTTTGGTCACCCCCATGTAAGCTATAGGGCAGGAACAGCACAGTTTTCAAAACGTGTTTTTCAGCCCGACATAAACGCTTTTTCTCAGCACTTGGAATCGCAGTGTAACTGCCTGGCTCAGAAGAGCACACTGAGTCAGCCCTTAACCCCAGTGTGCAGAAATTGTCAAAACGTGTTTTTCAGCAGAAATAAACACGTTTTGGCAACTTTGGTCACCACCATGTAACTTATAGGGCAGGAACAGCACAGTTTTCAAAACGTGTTTTTCAGCCCGAAATAAACGCGTTTTCTCAGCCCTTAGAATCGCAGTGTAACTGCCTGGCTCAGAAGAGCACACTCAGTCAGCCCTTAACCTCAGTGATCTGAAATTGTCAAAACGTGTTTTTCAGCAGAAATAAACACGTTTTGGCAACTTTGGTCACCACCATGTAACTTATAGGGCAGGAACAGCACAGTTTTCAAAACTTGTTTTTCAGCCCGAAATAAACGCTTTTTCTAAGCCCTTGGAATCGCAGTGTAACTGCCTGGCTCAGAAGAGCACACTGAGTCAGCCCTTAACCCAAGTGATCAGAAATTGTCAAAACGTGTTTTTCAGCAGAAATAAACACGTTTTGGCAACTTTGGTCACCACCATGTAACTTATAGGGCAGGAACAGCACAGTTTTCAAAACGTGTTTTTCAGCCCGAAATAAACGCTTTTTCTCAGCCCTTGGAATCGCAGTGTAACTGGCTTGCTCAGAAGAGCACACTGAGTCAGCCCTTAACCCCAGTGATCAGAAATTGTCAAAACGTGTTTTTCAGCAGAAATAAACACGTTTTGGCAACTTTGGTCACCCTCATGTAACTTATAGGGCAGGAACAGCACAGTTTTCAAAACGTGTTTTTCAGCCCGAAATAAACGCGTTTTCTCATCCCTTGGAATCGCAGTGTAACTGCCTGGTTCAGAAGAGCACACTGAGTCAGCCCTTAACCCCAGTGTGAAGAAATTGTCAAAACGTGTTTTTCAGCAGAAATAAACAGGTTTTGGCAACTTTGGTCACCCCCATGTAAGTTACAGGGCAGGAACAGCACAGTTTTCAAAACGTGTTTTTCAGCCCGAAATAAACGCTTTTTCACAGCCCTTGGAATCGCAATGTAACTACCTGGCTCAGAAGAGCACACTGAGTCAGCCCTTAACCCCAGTGATCAGAAATTGTCAAAACGTGTTTTTCAGCAGAAATAAACACGTTTTGGCAACTTTGGTCACCCCCATGTAACTTATAGGGCAGGAACAGCACAGTTTTCAAAACGTGTTTTTCAGCCCGAAATAAACGCGTTTTCTCAGCCCTTAGAATCGCAGTGTAACTGCCTGGCTCAGAAGAGCACACTGAGTCAGCCCTTAACCCCATTGTGCAGAAATTGTCAAAACGTTTTTTTCAGCAGAAATAAACACGTTATGGCAACTTTGGTCACCACCATGTAACTTATAGGGCAGGAACAGCACAGTTTTCAAAACGTGTTTTTCAGCCCGACATAAACGCTTTTTCTCAGCCCTTGGAATCGCAGTGTAACTGCCTGGCTCAGAAGAGCACACTGAGTCAGCCCTTAACCCCAGTGTGCAGACATTGTCAAAACGTGTTTTTCAGCAGAAATAAACACGTTTCGGCAACTTGGGTCACCCCCTGTAAGTTATATGGCAGGAACAGCACAGTTTTCAAAACGTGTTTTTCAGCCATAAATAAACGCGTTTTCTCAGCCCTTGGAATCGCAGTGTAACTGCCTGGCTAAGAAGAGCCCACTGAATCAGCCCTTAACCCCAGTGATCAGAAATTGTCAAAACGTGTTTTTCAGCAGAAATAAACACGTTTTGGCAACTTTGGTCACCCCCATGTAAGTTATAGGGCAGGAACAGCACAGTTTTCAAAACGTGTTTTTCACCCGAAATAAAAGCTTTTTTTCAGCCCTTAGAATCGCAGTGTAACTGCCTGGCTCAGAAGAGCACACTGAGTCAGCCCTTAAGCCCAGTGTGTAGAAATTGTCAAAACGTGTTTTTCAGCAGAAATAAACAGGTTTTGGCAACTTTGGTCACCCCCATGTAAGTTATAGGGCAGGAACAGCACAGTTTTCAAAACGTGTTTTTCAGCCCGAAATAAACGCGTTTTCTCAGCCCTTAGAATCGCAGTGTAACTGCCTGGCTCAGAAGAGCACACTGAGTCAGCCCTTAACCCCAGTGTGCAGAAATTGTCAAAACGTGTTTTTCAGCAGAAATAAACACGTTATGGCAACTTTGGTCACCCCCATGTAAGCTATAGGGCAGGAACAGCACAGTTTTCAAAACGTGTTTTTCAGTCCGACATAAACGCTTTTTCTCAGCCCTTGGAATCGCAGTGTAACTGCCTGGCTCAGAAGAGCACACTGAGTCAGCCCTTAACCCCAGTGTGCAGAAATTGTCAAAACGTGTTTTTCAGCAGAAATAAACACGTTTCGGCAACTTAGGTCACCCCCTGTAAGTTATACGGCAGGAACAGCACAGTTTTCAAAACGTGTTTTTCAGCCAGAAATAAACGCGTTTTCTCAGCCCTTGGAATCGCAGTGTAACTGCCTGGCTCAGAAGAGCCCACTGAATCACCCTTAACCCCAGTGATCAGAAATTGTCAAAACGTGTTTTTCGGCAGAAATAAACACGTTTTGGCAACTTTGGTCACCCCCATGTAAGTTATAGGGCAGGAACAGCACAGTTTTCAAAACGTGTTTTTCACCCGAAATAAAAGCTTTTTCTCAGCCCTTGGAATCGCAGTGTAACTGCCTGGCTCAGAAGAGCACACTGAGTCATCCCTTAACCTCAGTGATCAGAAATTGTCAAAACGTGTTTTTCAGCAGAAATAAACACGTTTTGGCAACTTTGGTCACCCCCATAAAACTTATAGGGCAGGAACAGCACAGTTTTCAAAACTTGTTTTTCAGCCCGAAATAAACGCGTTTTCTCAGCCCTTAGAATCGCAGTGTAACTGCCTGGCTCAGAAGAGCACACTGAATCAGCCCTTAACCCCAGTGATCAGAAATTGTCAAAACATGTTTTTCAGCAGAAATAAAAACGTTTTGGCAACTTTGGTCACCTCCATGTAACTTATACGGCAGGAACAGCACACTATTCAAAACGTGTTTTTCAGCCCAAAATAAACGCATTTTCTCAGACCTTAGAATCGCAGTGTAACTGCCTGGCTCAGAAGAGCACACTGAGTCAGCCCTTTACCCCAGTGTGCAGAAATTGTCAAAACGTGTTTTTCAGCAGAAATAAACACGTTTTGGCAACTTTGGTCACCACCATGTAACTTATAGGGCAGGAACAGCACAGTTTTCAAAACGTGTTTTTCAGCCCGAAATAAACGCGTTTTCTCAGCCCTTAGAATCGCAGTGTAACTGCCTTTCACAGAAGAGCACACTGAGTCAGCCCTTAACCCCAGTGTGCAGAACTTGTCAAAACGTGTTTTTCAGCAGAAATAAACACGTTTTGGCAACTTTGGTCACCACCATGTAACTTATAGGGCAGGAACAGCACAGTTTTCAAAACTTGTTTTTCAGCCCGAAATAAACGCTTTTTCTCAGCCCTTGGAATCGCAATGTAACTACCTGGCTCAGAAGAGCACACTGAGTCAGCCCTTAACCCCAGTGATCAGAAATTGTCAAAACGTGTTTTTCAGCAGAAATAAACACGTTTTGGCAACTTTGGTCACCCCCATGTAACTTATAGGTCAGGAACAGCACAGTTTTCAAAACGTGTTTTTCAGCCCGAAATAAACGCGTTTTCTCAGCCCTTAGAATCGCAGTGTAACTGCCTGGCTCAGAAGAGCACACTGAGTCAGCCCTTAACCCCAGTGTGCAGACATTGTCAAAACGTGTTTTTCAGCAGAAATAAACACGTTTCGGCAACTTGGGTCACCACCATGTAAGTTATATGGCAGGAACAGCACAGTTTTCAAAACGTGTTTTTCAGCCATAAATAAACGCGTTTTCTCAGCCCTTGGAATCGCAGTGTAACTGCCTGGCTAAGAAGAGCCCACTGAATCAGCCCTTAACCCCAGTGATCAGAAATTGTCAAAACGTGTTTTTCAACAGAAATAAACACGTTTTGGCAACTTTGGTCACCCCCATGTAAGTTATAGGGCAGGAACAGCACAGTTTTCAAAACGTGTTTTTCACCCGAAATAAAAGCTTTTTCTCAGCCCTTGGAATCGCAGTGTAACTGCCTGGCTCAGAAGAGCACACTGAGTCATCCCTTAACCTCAGTGATCAGAAATTGTCAAAACGTGTTTTTCAGCAGAAATAAACACGTTTTGGCAACTTTGGTCACCCCCATAAAACTTATAGGGCAGGAACAGCACAGTTTTCAAAACTTGTTTTTCAGCCCGAAATAAACGCGTTTTCTCAAACCTTAGAATCGCAGTGTAACTGCCTGGCTCAGAAGAGCACAGTGAGTCAGTCCTTAACCCCAGTGTGCAGAAATTGTCAAAACGTGTTTTTCAGCAGAAATAAACACGTTTTGGCAACTTTGGTCACCACCATGTAACTTATAGGGCAGGAACAGCAGAGTTTTCAAAACGTGTTTTTCAGCCCGAAATAAACGCTTTTTCTCAGCCCTTGGAATCGCAGTGTAACTGCCTGGCTCAGAAGAGCACACTGAGTCAGCCCTTAACCCCAGTGATCAGAAATTGTCAAAACGTGTTTTTCAGCAGAAATAAACACGTTTTGGCAACTTTGGTTACCCCCATGTAACTTATACGGCAGGAACAGCACACTATTCAAAACGTGTTTTTCAGCCCAAAATAAACGCATTTTCTCAGACCTTAGAATCGCAATGTAACTGCCTGGCTCAGAAGAGCACACTGAGTCAGCCCTTAACCCCAGTGTGCAGAAATTGTCAAAACGTGTTTTTCAGCAGAAATAAACACGTTTTGGCAACTTTGGTCACCACCATGTAACTTATAGGGCAGGAACAGCACAGTTTTCAAAACGTGTTTTTCAGCCCGAAATAAACGCGTTTTCTCAGCCCTTAGAATCACAGTGTAACTGCCTTTCTCAGAAGAGCACACTGAGTCAGCCCTTAACCCCAGTGTGCAGAAATTGTCAAAACGTGTTTTTCAGCAGAAATAAACACGTTTTGGCAACTTTGGTCACCACCATGTAACTTATAGGGCAGGAACAGCACAGTTTTCAAAACTTGTTTTTCAGCCCGAAATAAACGCTTTTTCTAAGCCCTTGGAATCGCAGTGTAACTGCCTGGGTCAGAAGAGCACACTGAGTCAGCCCTTAACCCCAGTGATCAGAAATTGTCAAAACGTGTTTTTCAGCAGAAATAAACACGTTTTGGCAACTTTGGTCACCACCATGTAACTTATAGGGCAGGAACAGCACAGTTTTCAAAACGTGTTTTTCAGCCCGAAATTAACGCTTTTTCTCAGCCCTTGGAATCGCAGTGTAACTGCCTTGCTCAGAAGAGCACACTGAGTCAGCCCTTAACCCCAGTGATCAGAAATTGTCAAAACGTGTTTTTCAGCAGAAATAAACACGTTTTGGCAACTTTGGTCACCCTCATGTAACTTATAGGGCAGGAACAGCACAGTTTTCAAAACGTGTTTTTCAGCCCGAAATAAACGCGTTTTCTCAGCCCTTAGAATCGCAGTGTAACTGCCTGGCTCAGAAGAGCACACTGAGTCAGCCCTTAACCCCATTGTGCAGAAATTGTCAAAACGTTTTTTTCAGCAGAAATAAACACTTTATGGCAACTTTGGTCACCACCATGTAACTTATAGGGCAGGAACAGCACAATTTCAAAACGTGTGTTTCAGCCCGACATAAACGCTTTTTCTCAGCCCTTGGAATCACAGTGTAACTGCCTGGCTCAGAAGAGCACACTGAGTCAGCCCTTAACCCCAGTGTGCAGACATTGTCAAAACGTGTTTTTCAGCAGAAATAAACATGTTTCGGCAACTTGGGTCACCCCCTGTAAGTTATATGGCAGGAACAGCACAGTTTTCAAAACGTGTTTTTCAGCCATAAATAAACGCGTTTTCTCAGCCCTTGGAATCGCAGTGTAACTGCCTGGCTAAGAAGAGCCCACTGAATCAGCCCTTAACCCCAGTGATCAGAAATTGTCAAAACGTGTTTTTCAGCAGAAATAAACACGTTTTGGCAACTTTTGTCACCCCCATGTAAGTTATAGGGCAGGAACAGCACAGTTTTCAAAACGTGTTTTTCACCCGAAATAAAAGCTTTTTCTCAGCCCTTGGAATCGCAGTGTAACTGCCTGGCTCAGAAGAGCACACTGAGTCATCCCTTAACCTCAGTGATCAGAAATTGTCAAAACGTGTTTTTCAGCAGAAATAAAAACGTTTTGGCAACTTTGGTCACCCCCATGTAACTTATACGGCAGGAACAGCACACTATTCAAAACGTGTTTTTCAGCCCGAAATAAACGCGTTTTCTCAAACCTTAGAATCGCAGTGTAACTGCCTGGCTCAGAAGAGCACAGTGAGTCAGCCCTTAACCCCAGTGTGCAGAAATTGTCAAAACGTGTTTTTCAGCAGAAAAAAACACGTTTTGGCAACTTTGGTCACCACCATGTAACTTATAGGGCAGGAACAGCACAGTTTTCAAAACGTGTCTTTCAGCCCGAAATAAACGCTTTTTCTCATCCCTTAGAATCGCAGTGTAACTGCGTGGCTCAGAAGAGCACACTGAGTCAGCCCTTAACCCCAGTGTGCAGAAATTGTCAAAACGTGTTTTTCAGCAGAAATAAACACGTTTTGGCAACTTTGGTCACCACCATGTAACTTATAGGGCAGGAACAGCACAGTTTTCAAAACTTGTTTTTCAGCCCGAAATAAACGCGTTTTCTCAGCCCTTAGAATAGCAGTGTAACTGCCTGGCTCAGAAGAGCACACTGAATCAGCCCTTAACCCCAGTGATCAGAAATTGTCAAAACATGTTTTTCAGCAGAAATAAAAACGTTTTGGCAACTTTGGTCACCCCCATGTAACTTATACGGCAGGAACAGCACACTATTCAAAACGTGTTTTTCAGCCCAAAATAAACGCATTTTCTCAGACCTTAGAATCGCAGTGTAACTGCCTGGCTCAGAAGAGCACACTGAGTCAGCCCTTAACCCCAGTGTGCAGAAATTGTCAAAACGTGTTTTTCAGCAGAAATAAACACGTTTTGGCAACTTTGGTCACCACCATGTAACTTATAGGGCAGGAACAGCACAGTTTTCAAAACTTGTTTTTCAGCCCGAAATAAACGCTTTTTCTAAGCCCTTGGAATCGCAGTGTAACTGCCTGGCTCAGAAGAGCACACTGAGTCAGCCCTTAACCCCAGTGATCAGAAATTGTCAAAACGTGTTTTTCAGCAGAAATAAACACGTTTTGGCAACTTTGGTCACCACCATGTAACTTATAGGGCAGGAACAGCACAGTTTTCAAAACGTGTTTTTCAGCCCGAAATAAACGCTTTTTCTCAGCCCTTGGAATCGCAGTGTAACTGCCTGGCTCAGAAGAGCACACTGAGTCAGCCCTTAACCCCAGTGTGCAGACATTGTCAAAACGTGTTTTTCAGCAGAAATAAACATGTTTCGGCAACTTGGGTCACCCCCTGTAAGTTATATGGCAGGAACAGCACAGTTTTCAAAACGTGTTTTTCAGCCATAAATAAACGCTTTTTCTCAGCCCTTGGAATCGCAGTGTAACTGCCTGGCTCAGAAGAGCACACTGAGTCAGCCCTTAACCCCAGTGTGCAGACATTGTCAAAACGTGTTTTTCAGCAGAAATAAACACGTTTTGGCAACTTTGGTCACCCCCATGTAAGTTATAGGGCAGGAACAGCACAGTTTTCAAAACGTGTTTTTCACCCGAAATAAAAGCTTTTTATCAGCCCTTGGAATCGCAGTGTAACTGCCTGGCTCAGAAGAGCACACTGAGTCATCCCTTAACCTCAGTGATCAGAAATTGTCAAAACGTGTTTTTCAGCAGAAATAAACACGTTTTGGCAACTTTGGTCACCCCCATAAAACTTATAGGGCAGGAACAACACAGTTTTCAAAACTTGTTTTTCAGCCCGAAATAAACGCGTTTTCTCAGCCCGTAGAATCGCAGTGTAACTGCCTGGCTCAGAAGAGCACATGAATCAGCCCTTAACCCCAGTGATCAGAAATTGTCAAAACGTGTTTTTCAGCAGAAATAAACACGTTTTGGCAACTTTGGTCACCCCCATGTAACTTATAGGGCAGGAACAGCACAGTTTACAAAACGTGTTTTTCAGCCCGAAATAAACGCGTTTTCTCAGCCCTTAGAATCGCAGTGTAACTGCCTGGCTCAGAAGAGCACAGTGAGTCAGACCTTAACCCCAGTGTGCAGAAATTGTCAAAACGTGTTTTTCAGCAGAAATAAACACGTTTTGGCAACTTTGGTCACCACCATGTAACTTATAGGGCAGGAACAGCACAGTTTTCAAAACGTGTCTTTCAGCCCGAAATAAACGCTTTTTCTCATCCCTTAGAATCGCAGTGTAACTGCCTGGCTCAGAAGAGCACACTGAGTCAGCCCTTAACCCCAGTGTGCAGAAATTGTCA
Source organism: Atractosteus spatula (assembly GCF_055471065.1). Taxonomy (NCBI): domain Eukaryota; kingdom Metazoa; phylum Chordata; class Actinopteri; order Semionotiformes; family Lepisosteidae; genus Atractosteus; species Atractosteus spatula. The sequence goes on from NC_142722.1 coordinate 2,253,026, forward strand.
AAACGTGTTTTTCAGCAGAAATAAACACGTTTTGGCAACTTTGGTCACCACCATGTAACTTATAGGGCAGGAACAGCACAGTTTTCAAAACGTGTTTTTCAGCCCGAAATAAACGCTTTTTCTCAGCCCTTGGAATCGCAGTGTAACTGCCTGGCTCAGAAGAGCACACTGAGTCAGCCCTTAACCCCAGTGATCAGAAATTGTCAAAACGTGTTTTTCAGCAGAAATAAACACGTTTTGGCAACTTTGGTCACCCCCATGTAACTTATAGGGCAGGAACAGCACAGTTTTCAAAACTTGTTTTTCAGCCCGAAATAAACGCGTTTTCTCAGCCCTTAGAATCGCAGTGTAACTGCCTGGCTCAGAAGAGCACACTGAATCAGCCCTTAACCCCAGTGATCAGAAATTGTCAAAACATGTTTTTCAGCAGAAATAAAAACGTTTTGGCAACTTTGGTCACCCCCATGTAACTTATACGGCAGGAACAGCACACTATTCAAAACGTGTTTTTCATCCCAAAATAAACGCATTTTCTCAGACCTTAGAATCGCAGTGTAACTGCCTGGCTCAGAAGAGCACACTGAGTCAGCCCTTAACCCCAGTGTGCAGAAATTGTCAAAACGTGTTTTTCAGCAGAAATAAACACGTTTTGGCAACTTTGGTCACCACCATGTAACTTATAGGGCAGGAACAGCACAGTTTTCAAAACGTGTTTTTCAGCCCGAAATAAACGCGTTTTCTCATCCCTTGGAATCGCAGTGTAACTGCCTGGTTCAGAAGAGCACACTGAGTCAGCCCTTAACCCCAGTGTGAAGAAATTGTCAAAACGTGTTTTTCAGCAGAAATAAACAGGTTTTGGCAACTTTGGTCACCCCCATGTAAGTTACAGGGCAGGAACAGCACAGTTTTCAAAACGTGTTTTTCAGCCCGAAATAAACGCTTTTTCTCAGCCCTTGGAATCGCAATGTAACTATTTGGCTCAGAAGAGCACACTGAGTCAGCCCTTAACCCCAGTGATCAGAAATTGTCAAAACGTGTTTTTCAGCAGAAATAAACACGTTTTGGCAACTTTGGTCACCCCCATGTAACTTATAGGGCAGGAACAGCACAGTTTTCAAAACGTGTTTTTCAGCACGAAATAAACGCGTTTTCTCAGCCCTTAGAATCGCAGTGTAACTGCCTGGCTCAGAAGAGCACACTGAGTCAGCCCTTAACCCCAGTGTGCAGAAATTGTCAAAACGTGTTTTTCAGCAGAAATAAACACGTTTTGGCAACTTTGGTCACCACCATGTAACTTATAGGGCAGGAACAGCACAGTTTTCAAAACTTGTTTTTCAGCCCGAAATAAACGCGTTTTCTCATCCCTTGGAATCGCAGTGTAACTGCCTGGCTCAGAAGAGCACACTGAGTCAGCCCTTAACCCCAGTGAGCAGACATTGTCAAAACGTGTTTTTCAGCAGAAATAAACACTTTCGGCAACTTGGGTCACCCCCTGTAAGTTATATGGCAGGAACAGCACAGTTTTCAAAACGTGTTTTTCAGCCATAAATAAACGCGTTTTCTCAGCCCTTGGAATCGCAGTTTAACTGCCTGGCTAAGAAGAGCCCACTGAATCAGCCCTTAACCCCAGTGATCAGAAATTGTCAAAACGTGTTTTTCGGCAGAAATAAACACGTTTTGGCAACTTTGGTCACCCCCATGTAAGTTATAGGGCAGGAACAGCACAGTTTTCAAAACGTGTTTTTCACCCGAAATAAAAGCTTTTTCTCAGCCCTTGGAATCGCAGTGTAACTGCCTGGCTCAGAAGAGCACACTGAGTCATCCCTTAACCTCAGTGATCAGAAATTGTCAAAACGTGTTTTTCAGCAGAAATAAACACGTTTTGGCAACTTTGGTCACCCCCATAAAACTTATAGGGCAGGAACAGCACAGTTTTCAAAACTTGTTTTTCAGCCCGAAATAAACGCGTTTTCTCAGCCCTTAGAATCGCAGTGTAACTGCCTGGCTCAGAAGAGCACACTGAATCAGCCCTTAACCCCAGTGATCAGAAATTGTCAAAACATGTTTTTCAGCAGAAATAAAAACGTTTTGGCAACTTTGGTCACCCCCATGTAACTTATACGGCAGGAACAGCACACTATTCAAAATGTGTTTTTCAGCCCAAAATAAACGCATTTTCTCAGACCTTAGAATCGCAGTGTAACTGCCTGGCTCAGAAGAGCACACTGAGTCAGCCCTTAACCCCAGTGTGCAGAAATTGTCAAAACGTGTTTTTCAGCAGAAATAAACACGTTTTGGCAACTTTGGTCACCGCCATGTAACTTATAGGGCAGGAACAGCACAGTTTTCAAAACGTGTTTTTCAGCCCGAAATAAACGCGTTTTCTCAGCCCTTAGAATCGCAGTGTAACTGCCTTTCTCAGAAGAGCACACTGAGTCAGCCCTTAACCCCAGTGTGCAGAAATTGTCAAAACGTATTTTTCAGCAGAAATAAACACGTTTTGGCAACTTTGGTCACCCCAATGTAACTTATAGGGCAGGAAAAGCACAGTTTTCAAAACGAGTTTTTCAGCCCGAAATAAACGCGTTTTCTCAGCCCTTAGAATCGCAGTGTAAATGCCTGTCTCAGAAGAGCACACTGAGTCAGCCCTTAACCTCAGTGATCTGAAATTGTCAAAACGTGTTTTTCAGCAGAAATAAACACGTTTTGGCAACTTTGGTCACCCCCATGTAACTTATAGGGCAGGAACAGCACAGTTTTCAAAACGTGTTTTTCAGCCCGAAATAAACGCGTTTTCTCAGCCCTTAGAATCGCAGTGTAACTGCCTGGCTCAGAAGAGCACACTGAGCCAGCCCTTAACCCCAGTGTGCAGAAATTGTCAAAACTTGTTTTTCAGCAGAAATAAACACGTTTTGGCAACTTTGATCACCACCATGTAACTTATAGGGCAGGAACAGCACAGTTTTCAAAATGTGTTTTTCAGCCCGAAATAAACGCGTTTTCTCATCCCTTGGAATCGCAGTGTAACTGCCTGGTTCAGAAGAGCACACTGAGTCAGCCCTTAACCCCAGTGTGAAGAAATTGTCAAAACGTGTTTTTCAGCAGAAATAAACAGGTTTTGGCAACTTTGGTCACCCCCATGTAAGTTACAGGGCAGGAACAGCACAGTTTTCAAAACGTGTTTTTCAGCCCGAAATAAACGCTTTTTCTCAGCCCTTGGAATCGCAATGTAACTATTTGGCTCAGAAGAGCACACTGAGTCAGCCCTTAACCCCAGTGATCAGAAATTGTCAAAACGTGTTTTTCAGCAGAAATAAAGACGTTTTGGCAACTTTGGTCACCCCCATGTAACTTATAGGGCAGGAACAGCACAGTTTTCAAAACGTGTTTTTCAGCCCGAAATAAACGCTTTTTCTAAGCCCTTGGAATCGCAGTGTAACTGCCTGGCTCAGAAGAGCACACTGAGTCAGCCCTTAACCCAAGTGATCAGAAATTGTCAAAACGTGTTTTTCAGCAGAAATAAACACGTTTTGGCAACTTTGGTCACCACCATGTAACTTATAGGGCAGGAACAGCACAGTTTTCAAAACGTGTTTTTCAGCCCGAAATAAACGCTTTTTCTCAGCCCTTGGAATCGCAGTGTAACTGCCTGGCTCAGAAGAGCACACTGAGTCAGCCCTTAACCCCAGTGTGCAGAAATTGTCAAAACGTGTTTTTCAGCAGAAATAAACACGTTTTGGCAACTTTGGTCACCACCATGTAACTTATAGGGCAGGAACAGCACAGTTTTCAAAACGTGTTTTTCAGCCCGAAATAAACGCGTTTTCTCAGCCCTTAGAATCGCAGTGTAACTGCCTGGCTCAGAAGAGCACACTGAGTCAGCCCTTAACCTCAGTGATCTGAAATTGTCAAAACGTGTTTTTCAGCAGAAATAAACACGTTTTGGCAACTTTGGTCACCACCATGTAACTTATAGGGCAGGAACAGCACAGTTTTCAAAACTTGTTTTTCAGCCCGAAATAAACGCTTTTTCTAAGCCCTTGGAATCGCAGTGTAACTGCCTGGCTCAGAAGAGCACACTGAGTCAGCCCTTAACCCAAGTGATCAGAAATTGTCAAAACGTGTTTTTCAGCAGAAATAAACACGTTTTGGCAACTTTGGTCACCACCATGTAACTTATAGGGCAGGAACAGCACAGTTTTCAAAACGTGTTTTTCAGCCCGAAATAAACGCTTTTTCTCAGCCCTTGGAATCGCAGTGTAACTGGCTTGCTCAGAAGAGCACACTGAGTCAGCCCTTAACCCCAGTGATCAGAAATTGTCAAAACGTGTTTTTCAGCAGAAATAAACACGTTTTGGCAACTTTGGTCACCCTCATGTAACTTATAGGGCAGGAACAGCACAGTTTTCAAAACGTGTTTTTCAGCCCGAAATAAACGCGTTTTCTCATCCCTTGGAATCGCAGTGTAACTGCCTGGTTCAGAAGAGCACACTGAGTCAGCCCTTAACCCCAGTGTGAAGAAATTGTCAAAACGTGTTTTTCAGCAGAAATAAACACGTTTTGGCAACTTTGGTCACCCCCATAAAACTTATAGGGCAGGAACAGCACAGTTTTCAAAACTTGTTTTTCAGCCCGAAATAAACGCGTTTTCTCAGCCCGTAGAATCGCAGTGTAACTGCCTGGCTCAGAAGAGCAGATGAATCAGCCCTTAACCCCAGTGATCAGAAATTGTCAAAACGTGTTTTTCAGCAGAAATAAAAACGTTTTGGCAACTTTGGTCACCCCCATGTAACTTATACGGCAGGAACAGCACACTATTCAAAACGTGTTTTTCAGCCCGAAATAAACGCGTTTTCTCAAACCTTAGAATCGCAGTGTAACTGCCTGGCTCAGAAGAGCACAGTGAGTCAGCCCTTAACCCCAGTGTGCAGAAATTGTCAAAACGTGTTTTTCAGCAGAAATAAACACGTTTTGGCAACTTTGGTCACCACCATGTAACTTATAGGGCAGGAACAGCACAGTTTTCAAAACGTGTCTTTCAGCCCGAAATAAACGCTTTTTCTCATCCCTTAGAATCGCAGTGTAACTGCGTGGCTCAGAAGAGCACACTGAGTCAGCCCTTAACCCCAGTGTGCAGAAATTGTCAAAACGTGTTTTTCAGCAGAAATAAACACGTTTTGGCAACTTTGGTCACCACCATGTAACTTATAGGGCAGGAACAGCACAGTTTTCAAAACTTGTTTTTCAGCACCGAAATAAACGCGTTTTCTCAGCCCTTAGAATAGCAGTGTAACTGCCTGGCTCAGAA